>NC_087273.1:39914562-40162315 GCF_015220805.1 Pogoniulus pusillus | reverse complement strand
CTCCCCTCTCCCCCCTCCCCTATCTCCCCCCTCCCCTATCTCCCCTATCTCCCCCCTCCCCTATCTCCCCTATCCCCCCTCCCCTATCTCCCCCCTCCCCTATCTCCCCTCTCCCCCCTCCCCTATCTCCCCCCTCCCCTATCTCCCCCCTCCCCTATCTCCCCTATCTCCCCCCTCCCCTATCTCCCCTCTCCCCCCTCCCCTATCTCCCCCCTCCCTATCTCCCTCTCCCCCCTCCCCTATCTCCCCTCTCCTATCTCCCCCCTCATCTCCCCGCCCCATCTCCCCCTCCCATCTCTCCCCCAGTCCCCTAGCGGGGATAAGATGGAAGGAGGAGGGGGGAGAGGATGAAAGGAGGGAAAAAGGGAAGAGGGGGAAAATGAAGATGTGGTGGGAGGGAAAGAGGGAAGGCGTTGGGGGGGGGAAGGACCAGGGAAAAGGAAGGAAAGACTACAACGAGAAGCTGAGGAGAGAGGAAGAGAAGGGGAGGGCAGGCAGAAGGCAGCCGCAGCTCTGTCCTGCGCACTCAGGCACCTTACCCTGCAAGCTGAGGAGCAGTCTGAAGGTCACCAGGCAGGGCTGCTGCCACCCAAGGAGCTGAGCAGAGTGCCTGTGCCAGGGGCCGTCTGCATGCCGGGGCAGGGACTGCCTGGTGCTGGAGCCCTGCAGATGCAGAGCTGACCAGGGCAGACTGGCCATGGGTTGTGGCTGACGAGGTGGCCCTGGCGCGCTAGTGCCCGGCCTGCCTCAGCTGGCAGCTTCCATGCACGTTTGGCTCAGGTTCTGCTGCAGGGCACACGGCCCCACACTGCGCCTGCAGGCGGGGCTGTGCTGGCGGCAGGGCAGAGGTCCACGCCTCCAAGTGCCAGGGTGCCAGCCCCAGCCCTAGTGCCTCAGAGGGGGGCGTGGAGACCACAAAACAAGCAGGCCCACGGCGAGCCGAGGTGGCTCAGAACCTCTCCCGTGCCTGCACCGCGGGGCTGAGGCTGTCCCCAGCAGGACTCGGAAGACAAAGCAGCAGCTGCTCTGCTGGCAATCTGCAGCCGAGCAGCAGCTTCAGGCCAGGTCGTCCAGGTTGAGGGCAGGGAGAGGCTCTCTCCAGTAGCAGAAGGAGCTGAACTCGGGGCAGGGGAAGGCAGAGTTCTGCTCCTTGCTGAGCAGGGGGAACAGATGCTCCACCAGCTCGCTCAGCCTGTGGTACCTGTGGGAGACAGCAGCACTCACCAGGCTGCCCCTGCTGCACTGCAGCTCTGCTGCCTCCTGCCACTTTGCCCCTGCAGCAGGTTCAGGGCAGCATCCAGAGCACTGATCTGGCAGAGAAGGTCCTTGTGCTGCTGGGCAAGCTGCTGTGGGTGCCCTGCTGGAGCAGGGCTCGTGCTGGGCGGGCTGCAGGGTCCCTCCCCAGCCCACCGTGCCCGTGCCAAGCAGCAGGTGTGCCCCAGCCCTGGCACTTACGAGGACTTGTTGCCCTTGGTGCGCTCCTGGATCAGCTCCCCCTTGGGGTTCACAGTGAAGATCCTGCAGTCTGGGACCCCAACCTGCATGTAGGCGTAGACGTCCTGCAAGCACAGACCCTGCCTCACCCTCGGCTCCCTCCCTCCCACCCACCAGCTCTGAGTCGAGCCCCCGCAGGGCCCTCCCCTGTGCCCACGGCTGGCACTCACGTTGGGCCTGTTGCCGAAGGCAGCGTAGAAGGGCTGCTTGCTGGGGGCAAAGAGGTTCTTGATGTCGTTCAGACACTCGATCTTAAACTTCTCAGGCTTCTTCTCTATGACTTCCCTGCAAGCAAACGGCAGCAGTCAGGCTCTGGGCCCTACCAGGGGATGCTCCTCCCCCACCTCACCTGGCACTGCCAGTCCCCTCCCTGCCTGCTGCTGTAGTGCCACAGGCACTGGTGCTTCCTGGACCACCCAAGCACTACAGCAGCCATGGACCAAAGGGGTGAGGACCCCCCAGCTGTGACTGCACTGCCTGGGCTGCTTTGACTGTAGGTGACAGCTGAGTCACCCCCCATCAAGGCCCAACAGTGCCAACCTCACATTCAAAGCCAAAGGCCAGGTCCTGCACATGGTTCAGAGCAACCAGAGACAGAGGGAGGGGACTTTGCCCTGCTCAGCACCCCCTGCAGTGCTGGGGGGACTAGAAGGGCTCTGCTGTGGTGCCAGGCTGGCAGAGCTGGGGCTGTGCAGCCTGCAGAGAAAGCTCCAGGGACACCTTCTGGTGGCCTTGCAGTGTTTGCAGGGGGCTACAGGAGAGCTGGGGGACAGCAGAGGGTCCCTGGAAGGAGAGCAGCAGAACCCAGCAGCGATCAGCTGCCGGCCAGGTCAGCACAAGGAAGGTCAGAGCAGAGAGCTGTGCCCCATCAGCAGAGGGGCACCAAGCCCAGGCAGGGCAGTCAGCAGAGGCTGCATCACCAAGCCCTCTGAACTGTGGGGTGCAGCTGCTTACCTGTGCAAGGCAGAGAAGAGGCTGCTGGGGGACAGCATGAGGGGGCCCCTGGGCAGGATGGTGCCTTTGTCGTTGACCCAGTGCAGGTAGCCTCTGGTCATGTCTGCCATGCCAATGGCGCGCGCCGAGCAGTACAGGAACTTGTACCCGTTCCTGGGGGAGCCAACAGCTGAGCCAACCAGGGCTGGCACTGCCCGGGGCCCCAGCTCAGCTGCTGACATGAAGGACAGGCTGCCCACAGCAACAGAGCCGAGATGGGGACACTCAGGCTCCACAGAGGGGTTTCAGTTCGGGCCACCGTGGTGAGACCCAGCTGGGGGCCGGTGCCAGCTCTGCCCATCATCTCCAGCACACGCTGCTGGCCACCAGGCCTCCTGACCTGCTTCTTGGTCAGGCACTGGCACCGGCTGCCCAGGAAGGTGGTGGAGTCCCCACCCCTGAAGAGTTCCAGAAAGCCGCGGCACCCGGGACATGGTGGGGCTGGGTCGATGCTGACCCCGGGGGGCTTTTCCCACCCACGCGGCTGTGACCTCTGCAGGCTGCCGGCAGCAGTGGAGGTCACTCAGCCCCGCCCTCGTTCCTGCAGCCTCCAGGGCTTGCCGGTACGGCTCTGTGCACGCAGGATGCTGCAGGGCCAACAACTCCAACTGCTCTGCCGTGGCACCTGCCCAGCACCCCCACCCCAGAGCCCCCTCCCGGCTCCATCAACTCCACACTCACTCGTTGATGGAATGGTAGAGTTTGGCAATGCCCTGATGAGTCCAGTCCTTGCCCAGCTGAGGGAGGATGTGTCCCAGAGCATCAGATCTGAAAGTAGAGACAGCTGGAGCTAAGCAGGTGATCTCTGGAGGGAAAGAAATGGCCCCGCAGGAGTTCAAGGAGGAGCAGCCGCTGCAGGGGGCAGTGAGCAAGGCCATGCAGCCCAAGTGGCAGGTGACAGACAGGGGCACCTTCACCACCTCCTCCAAGACCTTTGCTGCCTGCTGCAGCTCCAGGGCACATCACAGTCCAGGGCTTTCCCAGGACTGTTTTGATAACTTCGTGGATTCATGGAATGGTTTGGGATAGACCTTAAAGATCATCTAGTTCCAAGCCAAAGCATTGCAGGCAGTGGGCTGCAGGAGTGCAAAGCCCCCAGCAGGCAGCAGAGCTCACTTGGTGATGGTGCCGTCGATGTCCGAGATGACGACCTTGTCGTTCCAGTTCCAGAGGTAGATGGTGCCAGCGCAGCGGCAGGTGCCCTGGTACTGGGTGGTGATGCTGAAGACGACGTCGTTGGGACCATCTCTGAGCTTCAGCTTCGCCTTGAGGCAAACCGTGAGGGGAGAAGAGAAGCTGCCCTCAGGAGGAGTGCTCAGTGCCACACCCGTGCTGCCACACTCATCCACTCTGATGAGCCCAGCACAGCAGAGTGTGGTGGGAAGGGAGCTCTGGAGCTCCCCCAGCCCAGCCCTGCCCCAGCAGGGCACCCACAGCAGCTGCCCAGCAGCACAGTGCCCAGCTGGGGCTGGAAGCTCTCCACACAAGCAGACTGCACAACCTCTCTGGGCAGCCTGCTCCAGCTCTCCAGCACCCTCACACCAAACAACTTTCTCCTCCTGCTCTTCAGCTGCCACCTCCTGGCTTCCAGCTTGGCCCTCTTGTCCCTTGCCCTATCCCTGGGCACCAGCACACAGAGCCTGGCACCTTCACCTTGCCCCAGCCCTCAGATATTGCAGCCATTGCTCAGGTCCCCTCTCAGCCTTCTCCTCTCCAGCCCACACAGCCCCAGGGCTCTCAGCCTCTCCTCCCAGCAGAGCTGTTCCAGTCCCTTCAGCATCCTCACAGCCTCTGCTGGGCTCTCTGCAGCAGGTCCCTGTCTGTACTGCACTGGGGAGCCCCAGACTGGGCACAGCACTGCAGGTGTGGTGTGAGCAGGGCAGAGCAGAGGGCAGCAGAACCTCCCTAGAGCTGCTGGATGCAGCCCAGGATGCCCTTGTCCCTCTTGCCACAAGGGCACTTTGCTGCCCATGCAGACCTTGTGCCCAGCAGCACTCCAAGGCCTTTCTCCATGGAGCAGGAGCAGCAAACTTGCAGCTCCATCAGCTCCCAGCTTGCTGCAGCCTGCAGCAGCATCCTCTGGCTGCTGTGCGTGGCAGGGCCCTGAGGTGAGCACAGAGGCAGGCAGCAGGGCCAGCTCTTGGGCAGCCCCCCGTGGACACTCACTATTTGGTCTGAAGACAGCCTAAGGGACTTCTTGTAGGCTGGGATGCTGCCGTGGGGGGGGTGCTCTGGCAGGGCAGAGTCAAGCTTCAGGGACTCCTGCACCTCCTGGGAAGCTTCATCACTGGAATAGTCATCTTCTGGAGGCCTGGCACGACAGCAACCAGAGGAAACATGTGAGGACCTCATCCCTGCAGCTCCCAAGAGTCACTTCAGAGAATCGCAGCATGGCTCATGTGGGAGGGGACGTCAGAGCTCATCTGCTCCACCCCCCTGCCAGGGCAGGCACGCCTTCCACCAGCACACTCATGGCTTCCTCTGGACCCTCTCTGGCAGCTCCAGGTCCACCCCCAGATCTGGAGGCAATGCTACAGGTGGGGTCTGAGCTAGAGCAGAGGGGCAGAATCCCCTCCCTGTACTGCTGCTCTCCCCGCTCTGGATGCAGCTGCCAGTGACCAAGACAAGTCCTGCCTGACCAACCCAATGCCTTTCCACCATGGTAGAATTCATCAGTGGACAAGGAAAGACCTCAGATGTCATCTTCAGCAAAGCCTTGGGCACAGCCCCCACAGCAGCCTTCTGCCCTAGCTGGAGGTGTGCACCTGAAAGGTGGATGTGCAGTGGGCAAGGAACGGTTGGATGATGGCACCCAAAGGGCATCCAAAGCAGTGTGGGCAGAGCTGGAGAGAGGGATCCTGCCCCTCTGCTCTGGGGAGAGCTCAGCTGCAGGGCTGGGGACAGCTGTGGGGACACCAGCACAAGAGAGACCTGGAGCTGGTGGAGAGGGCCCAGAGGAGGCCACCAAGATGCTGAGGGGGCAGGAGAAGCTCTGCTGTGGGCACAGGCTGGGAGAGCTGTGGCTGCTCAGCCTGCAGGGGAGAAGGCTGCAGGCAGAGCCCAGAGCTGCAGCTCAGCACCTGCAGGCAGGCTGGGGAGGGACTGCTCAGAAGGGGCTGTGGGGCCAGGCCGAGGGCAATGGATTGGCAGTGGAGCAGGGCAGAGCTGGGCTGGAGCTGAGGAGGAAGCTGTGCAGAGTGAGGGTGGGCAGAGCCAGAGAATTTCAGGACTAAGAGGCTGTAGGGAATCCCTTCAGTGTGTCTGCAGCTCCCTCTCCTGCTGCCTTGCTGTAGTGCACCTTGAGCAGCTCGGAGGAAGCTGCCCACAGGAAATCCCTCATTCTTCAGTAGAAAAGGAGAAGGCAGTGGAGGGGGAGGACAGAAACAGACACCAAGTGCACAGAGCTCTTGTGCAGATAGGGGCCTGGGCTCGGGTTTGAGCTGCTGCAGAGCTGAGGGGTGGCAGTGAGAGGCAGACATTCCCTGCTAAAAGAAGTCTCCACTGCTGGACTCACCTGCTGGTGACTTGCTCTGTGATAGCAGCTGGCAGCTCATTTGCTCTCTGGGTCTCACTTTTCCCATCTTTTGCCTCTGGGATCTAAAGCAACACAGCAATAAAAAGCAGAGATGTTAAAGCCTGTTTGCCTGTCCCAGCTGAAGCCACAGATCAAGTCCTTCACACCTCAGACCCACTCACACTGGAAATGATGCCACTGATGAGCACACAAAGTCGCTACTGGAGCATTTCCCTTCATGGCCCAGGCTGGCAGCTGTGAGTTTAGCAGCAGCAATGGGCCTGAGGAGGAGCTCTCAGCCTCTGTCTAGGCTCAGAAAATTCACCTTTAAGGGTGTGCGAGATGAGGTGGTCCTGGCACATCAGCTGCTCACTGCTCTGTAGCATGCCTGAAACAGGCTGCAGAGAGGCTGACAGCTGCTGATGACTGAGCAGGGACTTCAGTACGACAAGTTTCACTGCAGCAAGTGCAAAGTGTGGTACTGAGGCCCAAAGAGAGGCAGCTGCCAGCCTGAGCAGCTCCAGCTGCCACCAGAGACACAGATGTCAGAGCAGCACTGAGGTGCTCCAACACACCAGAGCTGAGGCAGGGACAAGCCCCCCAGGAGGCCTGAGGTACCTGCTTGGTCATGTTCTCTCTCTTGCGCCAGAACCACCACCCTCCAGACTTCTTAGGCATCTTCTCTTTCACCCAGGACTCAATAGTGGCCTGAAACATGAGGCTGTTACTGACTGGCATGAGGTCAGCAGGGCTACCGCAGCAAAGCCCTGCCCTCTGCCCTGCTCAGCCCCTGCAATGCTGTGGCACCTCTGGAGCCCTCAGCACAGCACACACAGAACCTGAGGGAGTAGGGTCAGAGGAGGCCACAGCAGTGCTGGGGGGCTGGCAGGGCTCTGCTGAGAGGCCAGGCTGGCAGAGCTGGGAGGGGTGCAGCCTGCAGAGGAGAAGGCTCCAGGAACACCTGCTGGTGGCCTTGCAGTGTCTGCAGGGAGAGCACGGATGGGACTTGGGAGAGTGGCATGGAGTGGTAAGGCGAGGGGTGATGGCTTCAGGCTGGCAGAAGCTGGACCAAGATGAGACACCAGGAGGAAATTCTCCCCCAGGAGGGTGGGCAGGCACTGGGACAGGTTGTGGCTAGAGGAGCTGTGGAGGGGGCCTGGAGCAAGGAGCCCAGTGGGAGGTGTCCCTGCAGGTCCCTTCCAACCCCAGCCCTCTCTGCCCCCTGGAGCTGTGTGCTGCCAGCTCTGCTTACCTTGGGCAGACTCTTCTGGAAGACCTGCAGGCTGAGGATCATAGGAGCAGCCAGGGCCCAGTTGTAATACCTATTGCAAAGCATGAGAGGTGACACAGGACTCAGCCTGCCTGGGTGCCAGCCACCGCCTCCAGGCTGCTGTTTGAGCAGAGCTGGGCACTGAGCACATCTGGCACCCACTGCCTGGATTCCAGTGCACTTGGTGTATCTTTAATACCAACAGCTCAGCATCTCTGGCACCCACTGAGCAAACCTCACCGGGACACAAACCTTCAGCCCCAAACCCACTGCCTCAGAGCAGACCCTCAAATCCAGCACCCTCCTCCAAGCGCAGGTGCTCAGGCAGCTCCTGGCAGTGAGCTCAGCCCAGGAGAGCCCTCACCTGTTGTAAATCTTGATCACCAGGTTGGGGTTGTCTATGAGCCCAGGGTTCTCAGCAAACTCCTGGTAGGTGATGATGTGCTCCAGAAACTTCTCTGCAAGAGAAACAGATCGGAATTAGCAATGCCATGAGGAAGTGCCAAAGGTCCCAGAGTGGCCCAGGCTGAAAGGGAGCTCAGAGCTCCTTTACTCCAACCTCCCCACCATGCCCAGGGACACCTCTCGGCCAGGCTTGCTTGCCCAAGACCTCAACTTGCTTGCCTAGGCTGTTCTGACTGGCTGCTACCTAGGACCAGAGCCTTTGCTGATCTTTGCCTTCCAGGACCTGTTCAGCCTGGAGAAGGGAAGGCTCATGGGAGACCTTCTGGTGGCCTAAGTGTTTGAAGGGGGCTACAGGAGAGCGACTCATGACAAGGGCATGGAGTGACAGGATGAGCAGTGATGGCTTCCAACTGCAAAAAGCTGGACTGAGATGAGACATTAGGGGAAAACTCCTCCCCAAGAGGTGGTGAGGCACTGGAACAGGTTGCCCAGAACATGTGTGGCTCCAAGGCTGGAGCAAGGAGTCTCCATGTCGGTGCCAGGGAGCATTCAGAGACGCAGCAGCACGCATCCAGGTCGGGGAGGGCACAGCAGAGAACTGCCTGGCACTAGAGTTGAAGGCTTTCAATGCCCTCAAATCCTAAACCAGCAGAAGGCTGCTGGGGCAGCTGGGAAGCACCAGGACGGGCAAGGGCTGTGTAGGACTAAGCAGGCAGAGGAGCAGCTGGCCAGGGCTACGCTGCCCACAGGAGCCCAAGCTTCTCCAGAGGGCACCCAGAGCTGCTGGCAAGAGGACCAGCTCTGCTGCCTCCCTGGCACCTGGAGGTTGGCAGGGGGTCAGGAGCACATAAGGCAGCGCTGTGCCACCCTACCTACCGTGCGAGATCTGCCCCTGCTCGCCGAAGCCGCCGCAGAGGGACAGGGTCACGTCAGGCAGGTCCATGGCCGAGTCCGACAGGCACTCGGTGCCGCTGTCCGCGGCCGCGCTGCCCACCGACTGCGGCGACTGCCAGCCCGACAGCGGCTCCGGCAGCGGCTCCGGCAGCGGCTCCGGCTCCGCCCAGCCGCGCAGCCCCGGCTCGGACTCGCTGCGGGGGGAAACCAACGGGGCAAGGGGAGAGAAAGAGCGGAGGGGCACGGGGGAAAGGAGAGGAAGGAAGAAAAAAAATCAGAGGGGAGGGCCTGGGGGTGAAAGAGGGGAGGGCACATTGCCCAGCAGGGGCCGGATCAGAGCCTGCCGCCACCCCCAGCCCCGGCTGCAGCCCTGCTCTGCAGCTCAAGGCTTTGTTTCTCAGCAAATCAATCCAAACCCTACCAAACACAAACCGGCCACAACCAACTCCCCGGCCCTCCTCACACTTCTGCTGCCTGCAACCCCCTCAAGCTACGTCAGGGGAAATTTAGGCTGGAGGTGAGGAGAAAGTTCTTCACTGAGAGAGTCATTGGACACTGGAATGGGCTGCCCGGGGAGGTGGTGGAGTCGCCGTCCCTGGGGCTGTTCAAGGCAAGACTGGACGGGGCACTTGGTGCCATGGTCTGGCCTTGAGCTCTGTGGTAAAGGGTTGGACTTGATGATCTGTGAGGTCTCTTCCAACCTTGGTGATACTGTGACTCCCAGCAGGCTGGGTGGGGCTCTGAGCAAGCTGCTCCCACTGCACCAGTCCCTGCGGATGACTGTGCCAGGTCCCTGCCCACCCAGACCACTCTGCTCCCTGCAGCAGAGAGACGCTCCACCAAGCCAGGACCTCCCACCATGAGGGTCCTGTCTGAGCAGCACCAGAACTCCACAGGGATACCAGGATGGTTGCTCCACCACAGCCCAGGGGGCTGCAGGCCAACTCTTTATCACGACTGTCACATAGCCACCCCATGAACCCTGCAGCAACCCCCAGGCTGTGAGTGCTCCAGAGCCTGAGCTCAGGATTACCTCTTGGGAAAGTAGAGGGCTGCAACCTCAGGCTCCAGGGCCTTCAGATCCTCCAGGTAGATGTCATCAGGCCCTTGGTGGTGGCTTCGCTTGTGCATGCCTGGGGATTTTAACCAGAGCGCAAGGCTGAGGCTGACACCCAGCTGGGGAGGGCCCAGGCTGGCCTGCAGCACTCAGAAGGCAGCAGTCTGGTTGCAGCTTTAGCCAGACCTTAAACATTGCAGGCTGCAGAAGTCCCCTCGCACATCTGCCCTGAGGGCACAGGGGGCAGATGGCACAGGAGGAGAGGCTCAGGAGCTGCAGGACTCACCTTTCTTTTTGGAAGGAGAGTCAGCCTTGGCTGCTGGCTTGGACTCTGGCAAAGGGTACCCCAAGAGCCTGGAATGCTGCTCAGTATCCAGGGGCAACAGAACCTGGGGCTCTGTGATGGCAGAAGCAGGAGAATCTTTCACTTCCAGCTGCTGGAGCAGAGGATGGGTTCTTGGCTCAGGTTTCAGCACTGTGCAGACAGATTCCTTCACATCTTCATCATCTTGCACTTCATCAGAGCTGAGGATCGCCCTGAAGTGAGTCTTCTCCGATGGGGTGATGGTGGCCGTGCGAGGCTGCTCCACCTTCTCCTTCTTGCTTATCTGAAAAACAAAACCTGGTCAAGCCTTGGCAGGAGGAAAAGCAAAACTCTGGTCAAGCTTGGAGATCATGCAGTCCAGGCCCCTGCTCAAACAGGGGAACCTAGGGCAGGTCACACAGGAGCACACCCAGCTGGGGCTGGAAGCTCTCCACACACGGAGACTGCACAACCTCTCTGGGCAGCCTGCTCCAGCCCTCCAGCACCCTCACACCAAACAACTTTCTCCTCCTTTCAGCTGGCACCTCCTGGCTTCCAGCTTGTACTGGTCTCAGCATCCAGCTTTTTCTGATGGTACCAGTCTTGGACCCAGGTGAGCTGCCAGGGAGGCTGGAACTAGATATCTTTAGCCTCCCACTAGCTCAGGTTGGTCAAGGCCTCATCTAACCTTACCCACCTCCCGGGAGAGGGCATTCACAGCCTCCCTGGGCAGCCTGTTCCAGTCTCAGCACCCTCACTGCCAAGCGTGTCTTTCTCAAAGAACCGGAACAGGCCAGGATAAAGAGGAGCCCTCTCTGAAGTTACCCTCTCCAGCTCCCGCCTGGCAGCGCCACGGCTCCAGCTGCCTGCAGAGGCCGTCTGCAGCCACCAGGCGGCGCTGCCTCCCTCCCCGCGGCACTGTCCGGCAGCAGCAGCTCCGCACCGCTCCGAGCTTGCGCCGCTCGCAGCCACAGCCAACCGCTTTACCTTGGTTGACTCCGGGAAGCCTCCCCAGGTCCATTCCATGTGGGACTCCGAGCGCAGCAGACTCTCGGCAGGCTTCACCTCCAGCTCCGAGTCACTTTTGGGGCAGGCAGTCTCAGAGAAAGGGCTGAGCCACGGCAGGGACAAGAGAAGAAAGGGAGAAGCAAGGCTGCAGTGTTTAGAATGCATCTGCCGTGCAGGCACTGCTGGGAGAGTTTCCTGCAGCTTAACACAGCCTCGATTCTTTGGCGAGGTGGCAGAGAGCCCAGCAGGGCTTGCAGACAGGCAGAAATTAGGTTAAACCCCAAATCACACTAAAGGGCTTACCCAGTGATCACTCTAAACAGATTCTCCTGCCCTGCAGCCCCCCAGCCCCCTCCCACTCAGCCAGCACAACACCAGCTGAAGTCAGCTCAAGTAAGGCAGACACCACCCCCAGGGCTCCTTCTTCTGCCACGGCAGTTTTTAGGTTCTGGCCAATAATGTCCTGCAGCACTCAAACCCAGAGCTGCATACAGCAACAGCAGCTCTGGGGCAGGGGACCTGATGTCACCAGCCTGCGGACACTGAGCTGGGGGGGCAGAGAAATGAGCAAAGGGCTGGAGGAGCTCTACTGTGAAGACAGGCTGAGGGAGATGGGGGTGTGCAGGCTGGACAGGAGGAGGCTGAGGGGAGGCCTCTCTGCTCTCCACAGCTCCCTGAGAAGAGGCCGGAGGCAGGTGGGGGCTGGGCTCCTCTGCCCAGTGAGAGGACAGGAGGCAGTAGCCTGAAGCTGCCCCAGCAGAGGAGCAGTTGTCAGGTCCTCTGAGCAGCAGCCAAGCAGCTGCTGTCTGCAGCCCCACCGATGCAGCAAGCACACCCCAGGCTGCAGGGCAGAGGGGGATGGAGCCCACCCCCACAGCCAGCCTCTACTCCATGCCAGCTCTGCTTCTGCACCCCAGGAAGGACTAGCAGCCCGTGCCAGGACTAGCCAGGTGACACCACCCACACCACACCCCAGGGCCAAACGCTGTGACTGCTCCCCAGTCACAACCCACAAAGCTCTGGGCAGCAGCTGAGGATGCTGTTCCAGCCCCAGAGATGACGCAACCACCATGGCATTTCCTGTGCCACTGCTCCTGTGGGCACTCAGCAGGCACCAAGCACGGGTGGTGCCCTCAGGCTGTGCTGAGGCCACAGCCCTGCAGACACCCCAAGCACTGAGCACCTGCTTCACCACTGCTGCTGCTGAATCTCCTCTGTGCTGTCACCAGTGCAGAGCAGGGCCCTGAGCAGCTGCCACGCCACATGGCTGTCACTAACCAGCAGCACCACTGACACTGCAGCCCACACAACCGCTTAGAGGCTGAAAGACTTTGGGCTCACCCAGCCCAAGCCTTACTCCAGCACTGCCAGGGCACCACCAACCCTTGGCCCTCAGCACCACAGCTCTCAAATGCCTCCAGGCATGGGGACTGCACCACTGCCCTGGGCATCGTGGCACAGGCCTGGACAGCCCTCCTGCCAGCAGGAAAGGGCTTGGGATCTTTTCAGGTGAGGGGGCAGAGCCCAAGAAGGCCTGAGAGGAAAGGTCTAAAGCTCCACCTGGGACCAGGTGTCGCAGCTGCTGTGGCTGCAGCTTGCGAGCAGTGCCTCGGCCAGCACAGAGCCTTACTTCTCCAGAGGGGACCAGTCGCCATCAGACAGGGGGTAATGGTCCTTGGAGTGGTACAGCAGCGACTCCTTCTGCTCCTCGGCCTTCGCAGATGCATCTGAGGAGCCTCTGTGGAGACAGCAGAGAGACAGAGTCAGCAGCTGCGGGGCTCAGCCAGCTGGGCAAGGCGACCACAGCCACGGGCTGGCCTGGCTTGGAAGTGACCTCCAAAGGGCATCCAGTCCAACCCCCTGCTCTCAGCAGGGACACCTCCACTACAGCAGGTTGTTCACAGCCTTGGTGAGCCTTACCTTGAATATCTGCAGGGGTAGGGCCTCAGCCACCTCCCTGGGCAGCCTGTGCCAGGCCCTCACCCTCAACTTCTGCTTCAGCTCCACTCTCGGCCTGCTCTGCCTCAGCTCCAAACCATTGCCCTTGGCCTGGCTCAGGCCCCCTCAGCACAAGTCCCTCTGCAGCCTTCCTGCAGGCTCCCTTCAGGCCCTGGCAGCAGCTCTGAGGCACCCCTGGAACCTTCTCCAGCAAAGTGTGTTGGAGGCAAAGCTTTTCCAGAGCCTACACAAGGCCTCCCACGAAGGCTGAGGCAGGAGTGGAAGCAGACAGCAAGCAGCTGCCAGCTTACCTCAGGGGCTGGACACTCTTCTCATCATCTGAGCTGATCTCCATCTCAAAGATCTCTTCCATGCCAGGAGGAGAGATCTGATCCTCCTTCCTGCTGTCTGGTTTGTATTTCTTCCTCCTCCTCTTTTTCTTTTTGACTGAGCCCGGGGTGAAGGCAGCCTCTGTCTCCACAGGGTGTGACAGCTCTGGGTTTGCAGATGGCCTCTCATTGTCCCCTGCCTTCAGGTGACTGGCAGTGTCCTTAAAGAACTGGTCCTCAGTGGGGATTGGAGATGTTGCTAAATAAGCAGGAACTTTCTCCTAGGCAAGGAGAGAAAAGACACAGCAGGGCCACATTACCACCAGCTGGAATTTCCTGGCCTTCAGCTCACCAAATTCTCTGGAGAGAGCCCAGTGGAAGGTCACCAGAAAGACCTTTGAACCTTTTGGTGGCCTTCCACTGGCCTCTCCCCAGCTCATTGCTGCTGAGCCCCCCCAATCAGCCACTTACATCTTCCTCCTCAGTCTCTTGCACAAAGAAAGCTTCTCCATTGTCCCCCAGTTTCATGTGGAGGTCAACAGCATCACCATTGATCTCGATGTCGATCTGTGGGAAGAGATTTAGGCCTGAGATGCAGAGGAACTGTGGGCTGGGTGGGTGTGGAAGGGGCCTTTCAGGTCCACTAAGTTCTGTGGGACACCTCCCAGCAGCACAGCTGGCTCAAGGCCTCATCCAGCCTGGCCCTGAATGCCTCCAGGGAGAAGGGGCAGCTTCCTGGGTGCCTCACCAGCCAGTTTTAACTCCTTGCAAAGGAAAGCAGCAAGCTGCCCCTGGGGTGAGCTCTGCTCCCCTGGATGATCAGAGCTCTTCCTCCTGCCCTGGGACTCTGGGATAACCACAGGACTGGTGGTGTTAACTTGCAAGGAGCCCAACAGCTGCCAGACAGAGCTGGAAGCAACCAAATCGTGGGCAGACTGCATCTTGCCCAGCCCCTGTGCAGAGCTCTCCACTTGCTGGGCTTCCGCTCGGGCCTCACTCATGCTGCTGTGGGCACACAAACATCCCTGCTTTTAGCACCCAGACCTCAGGCTGGCTCCTGGGGACTCAACAGCTGTGGAGTGCAGGGCTGGGGCAGGGAGAGGCCTGGTTTGTGTCCCCACAGCCCCTGAGTCTGCACAATGCTGGTGGCCCCCTCACAGGGCAGAGGGAAACACAGAGAGAGCAGTGCTCAGGCTGCAGCTGGCTGCTGGGGGGAAGCCCCCTGGCAGCAGCAGGAGCTGGCAGCTGCACTGCCAGCCTCAGACAGCAGCACCACGAGGAGCTGTTTCTGCTGGTCAGGAGCTCTTCAGAGGAAGCAGAGGCTGAAAGCCTCTCCAATGTGGGTCAGCCTCTCTGAGCTGCAATTCAAGACATCCACTCGGCTCAGCTTTCAGCTCACTCCAGCTGTGGGTGGCTGTGACTCACTTGGACATCACCAAACCCCAGCTCTGGCACCTCCCTGGCACCTGCTGGAGAGCTCTGAGCTCATCTGCTGTAGCACTACAGAAAAGCAGCTTTGTGTCAGCAGAGAAGTACAGGAAGAAGGAAATCAGAACCAAAGCAATGCAATGCCAACTGCTGCCAGCTGCACGGCAGCTCACTCCCAGTACGAGCCAGCAGCAGAACAGCAGCCCAGCAGCTGCTCCCTTAGCTGCACTCATCCTCCTGCCACAGCCAGAGCAGGGCTGGGGGAGCTGCCTGCAGTGCCCTGTAGCTGCACTCATCCTCCTGCCACAGCAGAGCAGGGCTGGGGGAGCTGCCTGCAGTGCCCTGTAGCTGCACTCATCCTCCTGCCACAGCAGAGCAGGGCTGGGGGAGCTGCCTGCGGTGCCCTTCCACTTCTCAGAGGAGTCTGGAGCTTGTATGCCTCTTTAAATCATTCTCCCCACACCTCTGGCAGCAGTGTCAAGTCCCCCCACAAAAAGTTCCTATTTCAGTTAAACTGACACCCAATTTATCTTCTTTCCTTGGCACAGCCACCAAAGCTGAGGGCAATGGACCAGCAGCACAACCTGCTTGGGCAGCACCAGCCTCAGCCTGCCTGGGCAGGGGATGGCACCAGCTTCTCTTGCACATGGAGCTGCAGCTCCAGCTCTTACTGGCTTGTGACTGTCACCAGCTGCACTTTACTGCCCTGAGGAGGTCTAACAGGCACAAACCTTCACAAAAGGTCACCAAGCCTTAAGACATGCTCAGGCTGTCCTCCAGACATGCCCAGAACAGCTGTTGGCAGCACCAGGGACCATTAGCTGGCCTGAAGCAGCTCTTGCCCAGCACAGTGAAGAAGCAAGTAACAGGCAGGTATGCACTTGGGGGTCCAGGTGGCTGCCATGCTCCTGCGTAGCCATGGGGCACAGGGGGTGTGTGCAGCCGTGGGGCATGCACAGCCCGGAGAGGTGGGGGTGCAGCCGTGGGGCTTGGAGGGGGTGGCACAGCCATGGGGCGTGGGCAGCGTGGGGCAGGGGGCAGCACTCACCACCTTCTCCTTGGAGCGCAGCACGCCCAGCTTGCCGAAGCGCACGTGGAAGGGGGAGCACTGGAAGGAGCCGTCCTGCTGCCGCACCACCACCACGTCGATGCACCCCGACAGCGTGGCCTGGTTGATGCCCTTGTAGAGCTCCTTCACCGTCACCAGCACCTGTCCTGCCAGCTGCCCCACGTAGTTCATAGTCTGCGACTGCGGGGCAGAGAGCGAGGCGCTGAGCTGCCAGCTCAGGGGACCCAGAGACTGAGCCTGGCCCGCGGACGGGCACCTGCCACGGGCCTGCCCAGCTCCACAGCGCAGCCACTGGCCCCTGCAGCCAGCCACTCCATCGCCACCAGCCTCAGAGCCACAGCCCACTCTTGGTGGCGTGGCAGCTGCCAGTGCTGAGGAGAAGGGCTTGGGGTGCTGGCGGTGCAAAGCACTGAGTGCTGCCAGCCCCGAGGCAGCCATGTCCGGCATTGGGAGCAGGGGCAGGGAGGGGATACTGCACCCTGCTCAGCCCCTGCAGTGCTGTGGCAGCTCCGGAGCCCACAGCACAGACAGGGACCTGTGTGAGCAGGGCCAGAGGAGGCCACAGCAATGCTGGGAGGGCTGAAGAGCTCTGCTCTGGGGCCAGGCTGGAAGAGCTGGGGGCGCACAGCCTGCAGGAGAAGGCTCCAGGGACACCTTAGAGCAGCCTGGCAGGATCTGAAGGGGCTCCAGGAGAGCTGGAGAGGAATGGCTGATGGGGAGTAGGGGGGATGGCTGGACTGAGACGTGACATTAGGAAGAAATTCCTTCCCATGAGGGTGGGCAGACACTGGCACAGGCTGCCCAGGGAGGCTGTGGATGCTCCCTCCCTGAAGGGGTTCAAGGCCAGGCTGGATGAGGTGCTGGTGGGAGGTGTCCCTGCCCATGGCATGGGCTAGAACTGGATGGTCTTCAAGGTCTTTTCCAACCCAGCCCACTTTTGAGGGAGGAAGGGAAATGGTGAAGAACGCCTTGGAACCCCACTGCAGGCCCAAGTGCCACCCTTCCTCTGCCTTCCCACCCCACTGCAGGCCCAAGTGCCACCCTTCCTCACTCTGCCTTCCATCTCCCACCCCAAAGCTCATCTCCCCCAACACTGCAGCCTTCTGAAGGTCAGGGTGGTGCCTGGGAGGGCACTGCCAGGCCACCAAACGCCGAGCAGGGCAGAGGCTGTCCCAGCGGTGCTCTGGGGGAGCACTGTCCCAGCAGGCAGCCCACAAAGGCTGTTTGCTAACCCAGGTTCTTGGCCTCCGGGCCAAGCAGAGGATTCCCCCTCACGCCTCCCCAGGAGCTGCTCCTCCCGAGCTTGCTCTCCGCACGGGCCCGCCGAACTGCTCCTCCCCTGGCCTCAGCCTCACTCACAGCAGCACCGGGCACGCCGCACGCAGCCACAGGGACGCTGCTCTGGTAGCATCTCACCCTAACTGCCACCATGCAGGAACTCCGAGCCACTTCCAGAGCCCTGGAGCAGCTATGGCTCTGGTTTGCTCCACCTGGCAGTGCTGCTCGACACAGGGGCAGAAGGGAGCTGGGGGTTCCCCAGGCAGGCTGCAATGATTCCAGCTGGGTAAGCTGCTGGAGAAGCTCCTCCTGCAGGCTGCTGGAGGGTGGTGGCTGCAGAGAAGCAGACATTGTCCCGAGTGACTAATGAGCTGAGAGGGGACTACCTGGCCCCACCGGTGCCTGCCAAAGTTCAGCTCCGTGTCCAGCTGTGAGATTGCTGCACGCTGCAGCTCCCTGCTGCTCTCTTCAACCCTCCCTGCCCTGACCCTCTCCACCAGCTGACCTTAGCTCCCTGATTTCTGGCCTACTGTGTGGGGGTTGGCTTAGCTCAGGCTGATGCCAGAGTCCTGAGGCAGCTGCAGGGAGCTGGGCACAAGATGCTGGTGCAGGGAACTAAGCCTGCCCTTTGAACAGAAACTCTGGAATGGGTTGGGAGGCACTTTCAAGCTCACTCAGCTCCAGCCCCCTGCCATGAGCATGGACACTTCCCACCAGGCCACCTTACTCAAGACCTCATCCAGTCCGGCCTTGCGCACCTCCAGAGAGAGGCATCCGCAGCCTCCCTGGGCAGCCTGTGCCCCAGCAGCTCCTCCGCTCTGCTGCTGAGGGCTGACCCCCGGGAGTCAGCCAGCAGAGGCTCTGCAAGGGGCATTAGAATTCATGGCTGCACCTCGGCTGCTGCCAAGAGCAGCCCTCTGGCGACGGCTGTGCCGTGTCACCAAGGAGACGGCAGCTGTGAGAAGAGCTGCTCGGAACACGAGTTCCTAACAGTCTCAGCCATGTGCTCACTGAAGGGAGCACACTGTAGCAGAGGCCACGGGCAGGCAATTCTCCAGCGGTTAAGCAGCTCAGAGCCCCAGCAGCTGCCGAGAGCTGAGCTCAGCTCTAAGGGCTCTGCTGCCTCACGTCCTGTAAAGCTGCCAGCCCCGCAGGACCCAAGCAGTCAGCTCCTGCACGCCTGCTCCCGCTGCCCTCTCGCACCTCACCTGCCCGCAGCTATGCCGGCTCCGAGCCAGGCAGAGTTCACGGCCGGGCTGGACGGGGCCAGGAGCAGAGCGGTCTAGTGGGTGCTCCTGCCCAGGCCAGGGGTTGCAGCTGGCTCATGCTGCAGGTCCCTTCCCACCCAAGCCGGTCTGTTACTGACAGCACAGCCAATTCAATGAGCACAGATGAAGAGAAACCAGCTCCGAGGTATGAAAGTAATGAACTTTTGAACCTCCTGAGCCTTCAAAACAACCTTTACAAGGGAAGCTCTGTCTGAGCACAGCCGTGCTCTGCCCCTGCAAACGGCTCCAGGCACGGCAGTGCTCTGCCACTCAACAAGGGTTCTCCCAGGGCAGGAGGCTGGAGCAAACAACCTCTAAGGTCTCCTCCAACCTGAGCCATCCTAGGATTCCATTGGGACCCTGAAAAGCTTGGGCTGAGGGCAGAATGCCAACCTGAAACAGGAGCAGCCGGTCAGAACGGAGCACCAAGCCCACCCTTGCTCTCTAATGGAGATGTTGACTGAGCTTCAAGGAGTCTGCCGAGTGCCTAATTAAAGCTCTGCAGGCCATCTGGAGCTGTTCTAACCGTGCCACGGGAGATGCCAGTCCCACAGTGTGCAATAAACTGGCCAACTCACCAGGATTCCTGAGGGCACCCTGTCGTGGGCAGCAGCGCCACTCCTGAAGCCCTCCTCAGCCGCACCCTTGCCCGGGAGGTGCATCTCGGCGCAGGGGGGTCCCGCGGGGCAGTGCCTGGCCCCACCGCTCCCTCCCCTTCCATGGGAGCCGAGGGGCAGTCACCGCCGCCGTGCCCGGGGCAGCCTCCCTGGCAGCGCTACGAGCACAGGCAGGGCTTGCGGCAGGCTGGCAGGGCACCTCCCTCCCCCGCGGGAGCTGCTGGAGGCGGCCCAGCCCTCGGGCTGCTGCCGGGAGCCGATAAGGGCAGAACTCCGCCGGGCGAGCACTGATAGTGCCCATCCTGCCCCTGCCCGGCCCCTGGCGCCGGCTGGGATTGAGTTCATCATTCCCAGCACGGCCCGCACCGGCTGCCCACCAACCGCGTGCCCGGCGCTGCGCCCCCACTGCCCACCGCAGCAGCCAGTCCTGCCTCGGCTCCCAGTGCCTGCTGGGGACCATCCGGAGCCAACCTAATCTTTGGTGACAGCAGACAGGTGCCAAGGCTCGCAGCCCTCCTGCCACCGCAGGCAGCACACGAGCGGAGCAGGCGATGCCCAGCTCCTCTGGCCCTGGCGCTGCGGCGGTGCCACCGGGACGCCTGCGCTGGCCGTGCTCTGCTTTCACGGCAGCTGACACAGCCAGGAGCCCCCGAACGAGCTGGGCTGCCACAGCCACCAGGTCAGGCAGCACCGCGGGCTGCAGGCGAGCACTCCCGCGGCTGAGCACTCAGCCACACCGCAGCGGCTGCTCCCAGGCATTCCATGCCCCTGGAATCGGCACGGGCACGTCCCAGCGCGGGGCTCTTGTGCAGTCTCTCAGCCTGTGCTGCTCCCAGAGCTGCTGCAGGCCCCTCAGCAGCTCTGCAGCCTGCCCTGGGCTCTCAGCAGCACTGCCCTGGCTCTGGCACTGGGCAGCCAGCACTGGCCCCAGCACTGCAGCTGTGGCCTCAGCAGGGCAGAGCAGAGTGTCAGAAGAACCTCCCTGGCCCCGCTGGCCACACTCTCCTTCATGCCCCCAAGGACCTCTTTGACCTTCTTGGCCAGCAGGGCACAGTGCTGGCTCCTGGGACCTTGTGGTCTCCCAGCACACCCAGGTCCTTCCCCTTGGTGCTGCTTCCCAGCAGGGCACCCCTGACCTCTGCTGTTGTACCTCTCCAGGTGTAGGACCCTACACCCATCCTAGTTGACCTCCATCAGGTTCCCCTGCCTGCAGGCAGCACAGCTCTGAGCAGGCAGCTCCAAGGGCTGAAAAAAAGCCAGGCTGGAGATGTGGCCAGAGCTTGGCTCAGCCTCTGCTGGCAGCAGCCACAGCCCTGGCATGGAACAGGGCACGGTGGGCTCTTAGTGCTTCCTCCCTCTGTAATTCAGCACCTGGAGTGATGACACGGCCTGGGTGCAGCTGAAATTCTGCTGTGCTCGCTCAGCAGCAGTGAGGCAGAGCCCCAGGGACAGCTCCTGCGGGTCCGTGTCCAGAGACTTGGCTGCAAGGGCGGCAACACGCTCGGCTGCCAAGCTGCTGCCTCCCCCGGAAATGGGCACACAGGAAAACAGGACCTGACAACCTGGCAACTGCCCCCAGAACGTGCTCCAGCCCTGTCCCCAGACACACAGACTGGGCTGGGGCTGAGGCTGTCCTGGGAAGCTGGAAGCTGAGCTCCAAAGCCACCACAGAGCAGAGCCACAGACCAGCCCCAGCAGAGAGCAGCTCAGAAGGAAAATTCACTTTCAGGTGCAAGACTCCCTGCAAAGGCAGCACCACTGCTACTGCTCCTGCAATGGGCAGCTTCAGGTCCAACTTTAAAGAGACCTCTGCAAGGGGCACATAACTAGAGGTGGCCTCCCTGACTATGGAGCCTCAACACTGAACTTGAAGGAGCTCCAGGGTGCAGAAAGATGGGCACAGCGGCCCTCAGGACGTGGTGTGGGATGGAGACAGGCAAGGTACAAGCTTCAGGCCCAGGGCTGGATCTCAGACCTGTCACCAGCTGCTCTGCAGTAGCCTGAGGGCTTTGTCCTGTGCTAGCTCACCCCAGAAGGTGACCTTTCATCCCTTCAACCACCTGCAATTCAGGATGTAAGCAGCAAGAACAGTCACTACCAGCAAACAACAACCAGCAGCCTCTTAAGCCAGCACAGGGACTGCAGGACCAGGAGGAGCCCTCTGGTTCCCCACACACCGCACTGGCTAAGAGCTGAAAGACTGGAAAGGAGGACACTGGTGGAGCAGTAAGCACTGAGCACTGCCAGCAGGAGACAGGGGCCCAAGTGCCTGAAGCCTTGACAAGATGCTCCCTGCTGTGTGCAGCCACAGGGCTCTAGGAACCAAGAATGTTAAGGTTCTGTGAAGCTCAGACCCCCCAAGCTCCAGAGGCCCCATGCCCAGATCCCATCATGGGATGGGGATACCCAAACCCACCTAGCAGGATTTGTTCATGTCCTAGCTCCAACCAGGACAACACCGAATACTTGCTATTAACGGCCCTGGAATTTTTATTGGGGGAAATAAAAGCCGTGAGCCAGGAGCCGAGCCAGGAGCCAGGCCTGCGGATGAAATCACTGTGCTGGCTGTGCAGACCTTCCGACCGACGGCCACCGACGGCGCCTGCCCCGCGCCACCGCTCCGCAGCGGGCGAATGCCGGCCACACAAGCCCCTTCGGGCGAGCGCCCAGCGAAAGCTCGGACAAACAAAGCCCCAGGCAGCAGCCACCGCGTCCGCTGCAGCCTCCGCAGGCCCGGAGGGACGCAGGGGCCGGAGGCAGCCACCCGGGTCCCACGGCGGCGGGTGGGCAGCAGCCGGCGCACAGCGGCCCCGCGGCGATTTGTCACGCCGAGAGCCGCATCGCAGCCGCAGGCGGCGCCTGGAGCTGGGACGCTGTACAGGGTCGCTGCAGGCAGGGGGCAGGCAGGGTCGCGCACTGCGTCCCCTCAGCAGCCCTGGGAGCCAGCAGGGCGATGGAGCGGCAGGGAGGCCGCCCTGCCCTGCCCTGCCACCCCTCCCTGCGCGGCAGCGCCGGCCCCCGCTAAGCCGCACGCAGGACACTGAGGCGGGCGCTGCGCGGGCCCCGCTCGGTGAGGGCAGCGGGGCCGAGCCGGCAGCCAGCCCAGGCCCTCCGCCGCCTCCCTCCCTTCTGCCCCGTCTCACACCGGCAGACGCCGCGATCCCTCCCCGGCCCGGCCCAGCGACACGGGCCGCTTCCCGCTTACCTCCGGCGGGGCCCGCGGCGGGGCACGGAGCGGGGCACGGAGCGGGGCGCAGGAGGCCGCCAGGGTGCCCGGCGCGCGCCTGACGTTAAAGGCGCGGGCACGCCCCACGTGACCAGCGGGACGCAGCGGCCGGGCGGGGAGCGCCGGCAGGGGGCGCCGGCGGCCGCCGTGGTGCGGGGCCGCCGTGGTGCGGGGCCGCCGTGGTGCGGGGCCGCCGTGGTGCGGGGCCGCCGTGGTGCGGCGCCGCCGTGGTGCGGGGCCGCCGTGGTGCGGGGCCGCCGTGGTGCGGGGCCGCCGTGGTGCGGGGCCGCCGTGGTGCGGGGCCGCCGTGGTGCGGGGCCGGCGCTGCCGCGGGGTGCGCTTCGTCCGGAGGGGCTGTGCGGAGCCCGCGGCCGGCAGAGGGCCGGGTCGGAAGGGTTCTCGGTACCGGCAGAGGCTGCAGGAGGAGCAGCCGGAGGGCAGTGCCGTGGAGCAGGACCTGGGGTGCCGGTGGCTGCGCAGGTGACAGCAGCTGGCTCCCTGCACTGCCTGCCCAGAGCACAGAGCCACTGCAGCTGGAAGAGCCCTTCCAGCTCACTTACTCCAACCGTGCCCTCAGTGCCCAGGCTGGGGCCGAGCCATGGCCCTCAGCACCACAGCTCTGCCTCTTGGGAGCACCCCCGGGGATAGGGATTCCACCACCTCCGGGGCAGCTGTGCCAGGCTCGGAGAGCCCTTTCAGTCAGGAAGCTTCTCCTAAGGCCTAACGTGGAGCTCTGGGCCCAAAGTGGTGCTGGTGAGAAGCAGAGCCCAGGTGGCATGAGGGCTGCAGGCTCCTCGGGAGCAGCGCCAGGTCTGCCCCAGCTGCGGGGGCAGCAGACAGCTCCTCCCGGCTGGTGCCAGCCTTTTGCTCAGAGCAGCAACCGCCGCAGCTCTGGCCAGGGTCTGCTCCGCCCTGCTCTGTGTGTGGACAGCCTGAAGTCATTTAGCCTGGCCTGGCAGCGGCTCCTTCGTGAGATGCCTACCGAGTGCCCTGCAGCTAGCCCCGTGCCCATCACAGTGGCTGGAGTGAGGAGGTGGTGCCAGGAGCTGGGGCCGCAGCAGCCTGCCGGCTCTGGGTTGGGCCAGCTCAGCAGGTCAGGTCCTGCGGGCAGGAGCCGCAGGCTTTGCCCTGGGCTGCTGCTCCAAAGGCTCCCTGCTCTGCTCCTCGGGGCCTCCTGCGGGCTGCGGAGTTGGTGCTGCCACCTTCCCAGCCCCCTGCTTGGCTGCTCGCTGCTTGCTCTCGACGTCCTTCTGCGTTTCCAGGCTCTCCTGTGGAGCAGGAGGCTCTTCTGGAGCAGGAACTCCTGAGGGTGGCTTAGCAGAATCTGCTTCAGGAGGACAAAGTGTGCCTTGTACTTGCTGTCACAGCCACAGCTGGGGTGGGCTGGGAGGGACCTCAGGGACCACCCAGCTCCAGACCCTGCCATGGCAGGGACACTTCCACCAGCCCAGGCTGCTGAAAGGCTTCATCCAGCCCGGAGGGGACATCCACAGCCTCCCTGGGTGGCCTGCTCCGTTTATGATTTAAATCTCCACCCAGAGGGATCCCCTGACTGTGCAAGGCACAGGCTCACGGAGGCCACCGCAGGAGCGCCTGTGCTGCCCACAGCCAGGCACGGCGCAGCCTGCAGGGCAGGGCGAGGGCACGAAGGCTCCTGCCAGCAGTGCTCCAGCCTGGGTCGTTCTGCTGGGAAGGCACAGAGCCTGCGAAGCCCCAGCTCAGAGCTGGGAGCTCAGCCTGCTGGGCAGCCGAGGTGCTCTGTGTGAGGCAGGGGGAAGGGTGAGGGGTCCGTGGGGGGCCCAGGAGCGAGTACTGTGATACTGTGAGTATGGAGCAAGAGCCTGGAGCAGCAGCAGCAAAGACCCATACCCTCCAGGAGGGTCGGGTCAGCACAGGGCTCCTGTCCCACTGCTCTCCGGACTGCACCCAGCATAGGCACTTCTCATGCCAGCTTTGCCATCCATCACGGGCACACGGCCACAGAGTCCCTGGGGCTGGAGAAGACCTCTGAGGTGATGGAGTGCGACCCTTAACCCAGCACTGCCAGGGCACCACCAACTCATGGCCCTCAGCACTGCATCTCCACAGCTTTGAGACGCCTCCAGGCATGGGGACCCCACCACAGCCTAAGCCAGGCCCAGACAACCCTCTGGGGGTAGAAATTATTCCTCGTGGCAAATCCAAACTTCCCCTGGGGCAACTTGAGGCCATTTTTCCTCACCCTGCCACTTGTTCCCTGGGAGAAGAGCCCAACCCTGCCTGGCTGCAACCTCCTTTTGGGCACAGACTGCCTGAGGCCTTCTGCAGCCCACAGCCCATGGAGGTGCAGCTCTCTCACCTTGCTTTCCCCCTGCCCTGTGCTGCCTTGCTGGTGCTGCTTGCTTCTTTTCAGGCAGGCTCAGTTTGTCTTCATGTCCTGGGGCTGTCCCAGTCTGTCCTGGCACAGCAGTGACCAGCACCTGGAGCAAAGCAAAGAGTGACAACTGCACGAGTGGGGAGTGTGGAGGCATCAAAACTCAGCCTGCAGCCACCACAGCTGCACCCCAGGCAGCAACAGCTTTACAGTGATGGAGCAGGGACACAGAGGGGGATGGGGGTGAAAGGACCTTGGAGCCCACCCACTGCAACCGTTCCGCAGCTCCCCGAGGCCGGGGCTGAGCCATGGCCCTCAGCACCACATCTCTGCCTCTGTGAAGCCCTTCTAGGGGTGGGCATTCAGCCACCTCTCTGGGCAGCCTGGGCCAGGTTGGAGAACCCTTTCAGGGAAGCAGTTTCTTCTAATGTCCAATCTAAACTTCCCTGGGGCTGTTTCCTCTTGTCCTGTGCCTTGTTCCTAGGCAGCAGAGCCCAACCCCAGCTGGCTGCAGCCTTCTCTCAGGGAGCTGCAGACAGCAGTGAGGTCTCCCTTGGGATCCTCTTCCCCACACTGCACCCCCCCAGCCCCCTAAGCTGCTCCTCCCCAGCCCTGCTCTCCAGACCCTGCCCCAGCTCTGTTGCCCTTCTCTGGCCTTGCTCCAGCCCCTCAGCATCCCTCTGGGAGCGAGAGACCCAAAACTGACCCCAGCACTCCAGGTGTGGCCTCAGCAGTGCCAGGTGCAGAGACACAATCCCTGCCTGGCTCCTGCTGCCCACAGCATTGCTGCTCCAGGCCAGGCTGCTGGCACCTTTCTTGGCCCCCTGGGCACAGCTTGGCTCATCTCCAGCTGCTGTTGACCAACACCTGGAGGTGTTCAAGGCCAGACTGGATGAGGCCTTGGGGGATCTGGGCCAGTGGGAAGTGTCCCTGCCCATGGCAGGGGGTTGGAGTAGATGATCTTTACGGTCCCTTCCAACCCAACCCACTCCATGACTCTGACTTGTAAAGACCCCTTGGAGAATGGCCCCAGGTCAGCACTGGTCACTGTGCTGGCTCTGGTACCCCAGCCCTGAGAGTTCCCTCACACTCTTCTTGGACCTCAGCTGCCAGCAAACCTTGGGGGCCAGAGACTGGGGTGAGGTTTGAGTTACATTTGCTGGTGGCACCCTGACAGCAGTGCCACACCTGCAGCCAAAGAGGTGAAAAGCAAGAGAAGAGGTGGGAGAGGTGCCCCCAGCCCATGCTGGTCCCTGACGGGAGATGTTAAGAGCTCAGGTGGTGAGGAGGTGCTGTGCAGGAGCTGCTGACGCAAGCTCGGTGAGCCAGGACGAGGCAGTGAAGTGTTTATTGGTGAGCAGCGAGGAGAGGTGGGAGAGCTCCACACACACACACACACACACACACACACACACACACACACACACACAGACACGCTCCGGGCTCTGCGGCCGCAGCCTGCCTGCCCTTCAGCCGACAGCGCTTCCAGCCCGGGCAGAGAGCACTGCTGTGGCTGGGGAAGGCCTCTGCAGGTCGGCACAGCCCTCGGCTCGGGTGCAGGCACAGCCCCACCACCTTCCTCCCGCGCTGCCCGGGCCGGGCTGGCAGCTGCTGCTGGAGCTGCCTCCAGCCCTTGCCACCTCCCCAGCTGCCTCGGCAGCGGCCCCCGCTGACGGTTCCTCACCCTTCCTGCCTTCGTGGCTGGCTCAGGAAGGGCTCAGATGGTAGAACTGTGCCTACAGAGTGAAGGTGCCAGAGCCAGCCAGGAAGGTGGCAGTCAGGAGCTGGGAAACGCCCTTTTGTCGTCCCCTGGCACAGCTTAGGTTACAGAAGCAGAAGAGCAAAGAATGGAAGAGCCCCAGGGCTGCCTGCAGAAGCAAAACCCACTCCGACCCCGGGCTGATGCCACCCTGCCCTCTGCCACCCGCCCCTGCTGCTAGCGTCAGGCCTTGGCTGTCTTCTCTGCCGCGTCCTGCTGGGGCTGCCTGAGCTCCTCGGGGATGAAGACACTCACGGTGACGTCGCTGGTCTCGGTGCCGTACTTGTTCTTCACCACCAGGCTGTACTTGCCCGAGTCCAGGGTGGAGACGCTGGAGATGGTGAAGCTGACGTTCTTGCCAGCCTCGAACCGCAGCAGGCAGTTGGCATCTGAGGCAAAGGCCTTCTCGTTCTTCAGCCATGCCACCTCCGGGCTGGGGTCCCCCCAGACAGTGCAGGAGAGGTTGAGCGCCTGTGGGAGGAGCACAGCAGGGCTGCCAGTCAGCAGGGCTGGCAGTCAGCAGGGCTGGGCACTCCCCAGACCTGCCCCTCCCCACCTAGCCATGGATGCCCACCGCGGCAGCAGCACCCAGGCGGTGGGCAGGAGCGGAGCGAGCCCCAGCGCCGCACTCACAGCCCGCGGGAGCTGATGGCTCCTCCTCTGCTGCCAGCCACTGGCACAGCCTCCTCTGGGCACCATCTCCGGTGAGGGGAGCTGTCTGCACTTGAGCCTTGGCCTGATGGCTTGGGGAACCATCAGGTGGGTTTCACAGAGCCACAGCAGGGCTCAGGCTGGGAGGGACCTCAGAGCTCTGCTCCAGCCTCCTGCCATGCCCAGGGACACCTCTCAGCTACACTCAGCTGCTCCAGGCCTCATCCAGCCTGGCCTGCAGCACCCTCAGGCAGGAGGCAGCCACAGCCTCCCTGGGCAGCCTGTGCCAGGCTCTCAGCACCCTCACACTCAACAGCTTCTGCCTCAGCTCCACTCTCAGCCTGCTCTGCATCTCTGGGCAGCCTGCTCCAGCCCTCCAGCACCCTCACACCAAAGAACTTTCTGCTCCTGTTCCCTCTTTTTCTCCTCCTGGTTTCCACTGTGTGCCCCTTGGCCTGTCCCTGGGCACCACTGAGCAGAGCCTGGCCCCAGCCTCTTGCTCCCCACAGGCGCTTCAGCTCTGTCTGAGCACTGCTGAGGTCCCCTCTGGGGCTGCTCCTGTGCAGGCTCTCAGCCCCAGGGCTCTGAGCCTCTGCTGCTCCCAGAGCTGCTGCAGGCCCCTCAGCAGCTCTGCAGCCTGCCCTGGGCTCTCTGCAGCATTTCCCTGGCTCAGGCACTGGGCAGCCAGCACTGGCCCCAGCACTGCAGAGTACTCAGGATTTTGGGTTCTCAACACTTCTGCTCAGCTCCTAATTAAGCACTTCTAACCCAGCCGAGCAGAGACAGTCAGGAATACCAGGAAGCTGCCCTGATGCCACCTTAGAGCTTCCCATTGCCCTTCCTGTGCCCTATTTCAATGCAGGACACTCTGAAACTCTGACAACTCTTTTAAAACAGGCATCAAATTCCTTGGCACACCAAAACCTGGCTGGGGGCCTGCAGATGGATGTCTGAAGAGCTGCTTCTGGAAGGAGCTGCAGCCCCAGCCCCTCAGGCTCAGGAGAAGGCTCTGCCCAGACGGCAGCAGCCGGCTGTGCCAAGCTTCCCTGCAGAGCACCAGGGCTGAAGGTGCCCTGGGGCAGGCTTGCAAATGGAGATGAAACCACCCCCAGAAGCAGATGTGTGCCCAGCACCCCCAGGCTGCTCCTCACTGTACCTTGCCCTCCTGGATGGTGACAACGTCTGGCAGGCCTCCGAGCACCCGCGCGCGGTCTGCAAGGGAACAGGGGACATTGGCACCCCAAAGTCAGCTGTGCCCAGGCCCTGTCTTCCTCTTGCTCCTTCCCTTCATCTCAGTTATGCACAACCTGTGTCTGAGACCAGGAACAACCTGCTCCTGATGGTGGGGAGTTGTCAGCAATGGTGGGGCTGGAAGGGACCCCTGCAGCTCACCCATCCCAGCCCTGCCCCAGCAGGGCACCCACAGCAGCTGCCCAGCAGCACAGTGCCCAGCTGGGGCTGGAAGCTCTCCACACAAGCAGACTGCACAACCTCTCTGGGCAGCCTGCTCCAGCCCTCCAGCACCCTCACACCAAACAACTTTCTCCTGCTCTTCAGCTGCCACCTCCTGGCTTCCACTGTGTGCCCCTTGGCCTGTCCCTGGGCACCACTGAGCAGAGCCTGGCCCCATCCCTTTCCCTTTCCCATTCCCCTCCCTTCCCCCATCAGCCCCTCAGCCCCACTCACTTTTCTCTGCAATTGCAGCCTGCCTGGAATTGAAGGAGAGAAAAAGCAAAGCCAGGTTGAGTTTGGGCTTGGAGTGACTGAAACCCAACCTCAGCCTCTCAGCTGCTGTTATCTCTCAAGGGAAATGCCCCTCAGCAGCTGGCTTCTGCCAGGGCAGGGGAGGAGTGGCACAAACAAGCCCCATGCAGAGCCCCCTGGGCAGTTAGGCACACAGCACAGCAGCACTGCTGTTAGCTCAGGGCATGCAGCTGGCACCAGACTTACTTCAGCCTCTGGAACTCTGCAAAGGCTTCATCAAAGGCTTTGGAGAGAGAACAGTGGAGGTGAAAAGGAGGGGCAGAGAGAAGGCCTGGGGAGCTTCAGGACAAATGTGGGAACCAGGCTCAGAGGGGGGAGCCAAGAAACCCAGAATGGCTTTGGTTGGAAGAGGCCTTCAAGGTCTCCCAGCCCAGCCTCTGCCCAAGCACTGCAAGGTCCCCACCAAACCACAGCCCTCAGCACCAGGTCCACAGGGACAGGGACTCCACTGAGCCATGCCCCACAGGTCTGCAGCAAGATCCTGCTGTGGGAGCTCCCAGCCCGGCATGATGCGGTGCCCACTCACAGGCAATGCCTGCCAAGGGCAAGGCCTACCTTGCCCAGAGAGATCCACTGTCTTCTGGTGTGCTGTTTTGCCATCAAAGAGCTCCATGGTGTACCTGCCCTTGTCCTGGGCTGTGGGCTCGTTGATCTGCAGCCAGAGCTGCTCCCCAGTCACGCCGCTCCGCAGCCGCTCCGACAGCTTCAGCTGCACCTCACTGCGGGACAGACACCATTGGCCTGGCTGCTGCAGCCTGCAGGAGCTGCCCCCCAGCTGCACCGGCCTGGCTGCTGGAGCAGTCAGCCACAGAGCATCCACTGCTCAGCTGGCCTAGGAGGGGCGAGGGAGGGGGGAAGAGGAAGTGGGGGTGAGAGGCTGGGGCCAGGCTCTGCTCAGTGGTGCCCAGGGACAGGCCAAGGGGCACACAGTGGAAGCCAGGAGGTGGCAGCTGAAGAGCAGGAGAAAGTTGTTTGGTGTGAGGGTGCTGGAGGGCTGGAGCAGGCTGCCCAGAGAGGTTGTGCAGTCTGCTTGTGTGGAGAGCTTCCAGCCCCAGCTGGGCACTGTGCTGCTGGGCAGCTGCTGTGGGTGCCCTGCTGGGGCAGGGCAGGCCTTGGGTGAGTGAGAGGCAAGCTGGGCTCAGGTTTCCAGCCCCTGGGCCTGTGAGCCCTGGGTGCAGAGGCTGCTGCACTGCCCCTGGCTACTCACTTGTGCTGCCAGCCTACTCGCAGGTCCTCCACGTAGTAGGTGACGTGGGAGTAGAGCCTGATGCCTTCAGCTGTGCTCTGGATTTTCAGGTCTGAGGCAGACAGAGCTAAGAAGGACACAAGGTTCATGCAGCCATAGGCCACCACGGAGGTCATTCGAGTGGAGAGGGTCCCCAGCTCTTACCAATCCTCCTGCAGACTTCACTCATTAGCTCTGCAAAGGCTGTGGAGAGAAAAGCCAGAGGCTGAGGCTCTGTGGCCACAGCTCAGGACAAGTTCTGGCTCTCAGATGTCCCCCCAGGAAGCTCTGGGACACAAACCTGCCCCTCCACACCTAAGTGGTGGCCAGACAGGGCCTGGTCCTGCACAGCTCCCAGGCCTCTTTCACTGCAGCCTCCAGGAGCCCTGCTGCAGCCCCACACTCCCCAGCAGCTGTCCCTGGCTTCACTGCTGGGCTTGCAGGGCTCGGCTGGGCAGGGCTGCTCCAACTGCTGCTGGCAGCTTTTATATCCACAGGAGGGGGCAGTGGGATGGTCCCAGGGCAGGAGGAGCCAGGCCCCACAGGGCTCTTCCCCAGAGGCACTTGAAGGGCTCTGACCTGTGTCCTTCAGCTGCAGCTCGCTGGTGTCCTTCCCGCGGTCGTCCTTCAGGATGACTTCGTAAGTGCCAGCATCCTTCTTGGAGAACTGCAGCGTGGGCACAGCACAGCACTTTGCAGAGGGGCACTCTGCAAGAGCTGACTTTGCTGAACCCAGCTCAGCTCCCACCCGTGTGCCCAGGGAGGTGCCCAATAGCCGGGGCGGTGGGATGGGCACTGGCTGCAGCCATGATGAGGCCCTGACACTTCTGCCTGTGCTCAGCCAAGGGGCAGAGAGCAAAGAGGTGAACTCAGCAGACATGGATCTGCTGGAGAGGGTCCAGAGGAGGCTATGGAGATGAGCAGAGGCAGGAGAAGCTCTGCTGTGGGCACATGCTGGGAGAGTTGTGGCTGCTCAGGCTGGGGAGGGACTGCTCAGAAGGGGCTGTGGGGCCAGGCCGAGGGCAATGGTTTGGCAGTGGAGCAGGGCAGAGCTGGGCTGGAGCTGAGGAGGAAGCTGTGCAGAGTGAGGGTGGGCAGAGTCTGGCACAGGCTGCCCAGGGCTGTGCTTGAGGCCCCATCCCTGCAGCCACCCAAGCTCAGCCTTGCTGTGTGCCTGTGCAGCCTGCCCTGGCTGCAGCTGTCCCTGTGCCTGCAGGGGTGGCCGAGGTGCCCTCGGAGGGAGTCAATGCAGTCTGTGAGTGCAGGACACCCCTGAGCAGGGTTGACTCTTTGGTGACCCCAAGAAGGCATCCTCTCAGAGCCAGAGTGAGCAGTGCCTGTGGTCAGGCTCTGCTGCCAACCAAAGGAAGTGACAAAGTTCTCCTCTCCTGCGTCACCGTTTCCTGGGGACGTGGCCCAGCAGCTGCAGCAGACCTTTGCCCAGGGACAGCACGTCTCAAAGCCACTTCCTTCTCTGGCTGTTGAGCTGAAGAACCCCAACTGCAGCTGCAGGCTAAGGGGGGCAGGCACTCACCTCTGAGATCAGCAGGGTGCAGACCCCATCCTTGAAGTCATGCTCCTCATCCACCATGATCTCCCTGTTGTCCTTGTACCACACAATGTGTGTCTCCTTCTTGATGTTGGCCACCTAAGGAGGGGTCAAAACCACGCTGGGATTGTTCTCCTCTCATTTCAGCCTTGGAAGGGATCCCAGAGATCATCCAGCCATAGGCAGGGAGTTGGAACTGGATGCTCTGTGAGGTCCTTTCCAACCCAACCCATTCTGTGGATCAGAGCTTAGGCCCCAGGGGGGGTTCCCGCCCTGCCCCTGCTGCTCAGGTGCCTTTCCCAGAAGGAGCTGAAGGAAGATGTCCCAGCTGCTTTCCAGGGTCTTTGCTGCCATGCCCTGAGCAGGGGCCTGGCATGACTCAGCAGCTGTCACCAGCTGGCATGCAGCTATGGCCACGAGCGCCTTGGCACCCTCAGTGTCCCAGCAGCAGCAGGTCAAAGTGCTCTGGGCATGGTGCTGGGTCTTCTCCTCAGCCCTTACCTTGCACTTCAGCAGCACGTTGCACTCTTCAGTCACCTCCCACCCCAGCCTGTCCACGAAGTGAGGACCTGTTTTGAAGGACACGGGCTGAGAGGCCACAGCAATGGCTCCAGAGAGCCACAGAACAGCTCAGGCTGGAAGGGAGCTCAGAGCTCATTTGCTCCAACCTCCCCAGCATGCCCAGGGACACCTGTCCACTAGGCTCAGCTGCTCAAGGCCTCAAAGGTGTCCATCAGGACCTGTTTCAGGGGACAAACACGTCCCAAGAGGCCACTCAGGGGTGCCCATGATGCCAGGCCACAGAAGTGCCCTTGCCTTGCCACCTTCATGATTTCCTTCTTTATTTGTCCTGCTCCTCCTGCACAAGGCTGCAGCAGGCAGAGATGAGCACAAGTCCCTTCTGTGTCCACCCAGCCCAACACCTACCCCCCACAGCCCAAGCCAAGGAGCTCCTCACCTTGCTTCCTGTGCCACTCCTTCCTCTGGAAGGCTGCTTCATCCTGCAGCTTCTTGAACACTGGGACCAAGAGCAGCAGGAGGTTAAGCACTGGGACATGAACCCTCCCCCTGAAGCTGGTACTGAGGAGAGTGGGAGGTGAAGCTGACAAGCACAGGCCATGCTGCTAGCCTGCTGTGTGCCCCACAGCACCTTACCATCCCCGATGAGGACCAGGCTGGACTGGTTGGTGGCTTTTCCATCCTGCAGCTGGAAGGTGTAAGTCCCTTCATCCTTCTCCTCCAGTTTATCCATGATCATTTCCACCAGGCCTGTCTTCTGGTCCACCCTCATCTTGTATTTCTTCAGGAGTGGGAGCAGAGCAATCATTAGTGGTTGTCATGGGCAGGAGATGCCTGCTCCGTGCCGCCCTGTGCTGCCGTCACAGAACCTCTCTGGGCAGAAGACACCTCCAGGCTCACCCAGTCCAGCTCTGAGCCAGCAGGGCTCCCTTGTCTCTGTCCAGCCCCTTGCCAACTCCAGCTCTGCCCACACAGCCAGAGGCATCAGGAAGACCAGACACCAGTATGGAGGGGCCTGGAGGGCATCTCAGTGCAAGCTGAAGCCCAGTTCCTCAGGCTCCCTGCAGACCAGGCATGGTGCCTGCTGGGCACCAGGCTCAGGCCCTTGAGCAAGGTGCAGATGTCTCCTCACAGCGCCAGTGCTGCCACCAGACCATGCCACAGGCTCCACTCTGGGAGCAACAACTCCTGCTACATACAACCCCTTGGAGCCTTGCCCTCGGCGTCATCAAAGAGGTAGGAAGCAAGCACAGGGCCGTGGGCAGAGGACACAGGACCTGGGCACAGCACAGCAGCTGCTGGCCTGGAGCTACCTTACTGAAGGTCCCTACCAGTGCCCAGATGTGGGGCCACAAAGGCTGCAGGAAGTCATGGAACCATCGGATCACAGAATGGGATGGGTGAGAAGGGACCTCAAAGGTCATCTAGATGCAGTTGGCAGCGACATCTCCTGCTGCTCACAGCCCCAGACAACCTCACCTGGCCTGGTGCCAGGCATGGGCATCTACCACCTCTCTGGGCAGCCTGGGCCAGGCTCTCCCCACCCTCAGTGTCAAACATTTCCCCCTTCTCTCCACTCTGAATCTCCTTCTTTGAGTCCAAACCATCACTCCTGGTCCTGTCACAGCAGGCCCAGAGAAGAAGTCTGTCCCCAGCCTTCGCAGAGGCCCCTTTGGCACTGCAAGGCCACCCGAAGGTGTTCCCGGAGCCTTCTCCTCTGCGGGCTGCACAGTCCCAGCTCTGCCAGCCTGGCCTCACAGCAAAGGGGCTCTAGCCCTTGGTTCACTTTTGTGGTCTCCTCTGGCCCTGCCCCACAGGTCCCTGTCCTTCTGCAGAGAGGCCTCCAGAGCTGCTCTGACAACCTCTCCAAGCTGTTTTCAATGCTGCTCCTCATGGCAAGGCCCAAGTGAGGCAGAGGAGCTGGAGCATGTTGGAGACGAGCACTCCCTGATGCCCAGAGGCAGGACTCACCTCTCCACTGAAGATCTCCTTGTCATTGAAGACAAAGTTGGCCTTGGCACTGCCAGACAGCTTCTCTGCCTGCAGCCAGAACCTGACTTCTCCCTTCTCCAAGATCTCCACCGCCAGCTCCGAGGCAAGCGGCACAGCTGGGGACGAGAGAGGGAGGAAGTCAGGCAGCTCCTGCAGCTCTGGGTACAGCCAGAAGATCACTCCCCAACAGCCACATGGGAGGACAGACAGGACTGAACCTTCTGATCCATCAACCACTGCTCTGGAAGCATCCAGGAGATGGCTTCTGCCCCGTTCTACCGGGAGACTACTTCAGGTCAGCTGCAGGGTGGAGACCCTTGTCTCGGTCCACCACGCGTTGGTGCCCGCTGTTACTTGAGCCACTGAAGTGACTCAGAGTGGAAACACCAAACCCCCCAAGCACGAGGCCAGGGCACCACAGCCTCCCAGGCTCCCCAGGACAGCAGAAGCCCCTCTGGAGAATGGACATCGTCCATGCACACCAAGCCTTGTGTTAGCAGCAAAAAAAGTGCTGGGGGGAGAAGCTGTGGGCAAGCTTGCTCTGCTCCTGCTTCTTCATCCCAGCTTGGAGGGGTGGGAAGGGACCTCTGGAGCTCACCCAGCCCCATCTGGGATTCTGGCATTTCCCCATGGAGTGCTGCAGATGTTTCTCAGCAGCAGCTCCGAGCAGTGCAGCAGCACAAAGCAGGCAGCAGCTGAGCTCTGATGAGGCAGAAGTGCCTAAGACAGGCTGGGGCTGTGCTCAGAAGAGGGCTGGTGCTGAGCACAGATCTGGAGGTGGGGCTGAGCTCTCCTGCCTGACCCACAGGAGCCTCACAGTGACCTCACTGCCTGATGGTGTAGGAGCTTTGTGAGCACAGAAACACAGTCCCAGAATCACTCAGGTTGGAAAAGACCTCCAAGACCACCAAGTCCAACCTTCTAACTAGCACCTCCTACCCAGCCCCACCATGGAAATGGTTTGGGTGGGAAGGGACCTCTAAAGTCATCCTGTCCAACCCGCTGCAGGCAGCAGAGGCATCCCCAACTGGAGCAGGGTGCTCAGAGCACCCGACCTGCACTGGTGCCAGCCATGGGGCAGCTCCCACCTCTCGGGCAGCCTGAGCCAGGCTCTCCCCACCCTCAGTGTCAAACACTGCTTCTGCACGCAGAAGTGTCCCCCCCAGGCAGTCACTTACTTGGGAACTTGTGCTCGTGGCTCAGGGCCAGCAGCCGTTTCAGCTCTGCAAGAGACAGGGCAGGAATGGTCTGAGCTGCCCGTGGGCCTCGTGGAGCTGAGAGGGCAGCAGGAGGAGGCAGGTTGGCAGTGCAGGGGCCTGGCCGAGAGCCGTGTGCCTACCTTCCTCATCGATCGTGTGGCTGGCTGAGACCCCATCCGTGTCTGTCACCACGCAGGAGTAAATGCCCAGGTCCTCTTCACCCAGCTCCTTGAAGGCAGCCTTTGACCTCGGGGAGAAAAGAGCAGCACTGTTTGGGTGGGAAAAGCCCCCCGAGAACATTCAGGGCAACCTGCAACCCGACCCCACCGTGGCCACCAAGCCACGGTCCCAGGTGCCATGGCCACACCTTCCTGGAACCCCTGCAGGGATGGGGACTGTGCCACCTCCCTGGGCAGCCTGTGCCAGTGCCCGCAGAAAGTGTTCCTCATCTCCAACCTTTTGATCAGGCCTTGAGGATGGCCTGAACCAAACCTGTCTTTTAGGTCTGCTAAAGCAGACAGCAGAGCCCTGTGTCCCCTGCTGCCCATCGGGAGAGTACAGCCCTGTGCCCCCTGCTGCCCATCGGGAGAGTACAGCCCTGTGCCCCCTGCTGCTCACCGGGAGAGCACAGCCCTGTGCCCCCTGCTGCTCACCGGGAGAGCACAGCCCTGTGTCACCTGCTGCCCATCGGGAGAGCACAGCCCTGTGCCCCCTGCTGCCCACCGGGAGAGCACAGCCCTGTGTCACCTGCTGCCCGTCGGGAGAGCACAGCCCTGTGCCCCCTGCTGCCCACCAGGAGAGCAACAGTGGGCAGAAGCGAGCAAGAGCGGGTGTGAGTGAGAAAGAGCAGGCAGGAGCAAGCAAGAGTGGGCAGGAGCAGGAGGGAACGAGCAAGCAGGAGGGGGCAGGAGCGAGTAGGAGTGGGCAGGAGCGAGCAGGAGTGAACAGGAGTGGGCAGGAGTGAGCAGGAGTGGGCAGGATTAGGAGCTCTCAGTCGCTCTCTGTGAGCTCCACTTCCCATATGGTCTGTGTGTGGAACTGCTGGCATGGGTAGGCCTCCACTAGCAGGGGCACACAGCCCGGAGGGATCGCTGGCACCTCCTGGTGAGGTCACACACCCCGGAGGAAGGATTTCATAGCATCCCAGAATGGCTCAGGTTGGAAGGGACCTCAGAGCTCATCTCCTCCAACCTCCCCACCATGCCCAGGGACCCCTCTCAAGGAGACTCAGCTGCCCAAGGCCTCCTGTGACCACTCGTGGCCCCTCAAGGCATGAGGAGTTGTGGCCCTTACTTGCCACCCTTGGTGTCGATGTTCAGCCGGGAGTCATCCTCGATGGGTTCATAGTTCTTGGACCAAACAAACTTGGAGCCTGGGGACATCTGCTCACACTCGAAGCTGAGGGAAATGACTCCATTGTCATCGACTTCCACCACCACCTCCTTGGTTCCTGCAGGAGCAGAACAAGGCAGCAGGAGCTCAGAGCAGGCAGCAGCCCAAGCTGTCAGGAAGCAATGGCAGGGTGGCTGGTGCAGCCCCAGGAGCTGCTGCCAACCTTGGCTTGGTGCCCAGGAACCCTTCTGGGTCTATCCCACAGCCTGGAAGGCAGTAGGCACCAGCTGCTGGGCTGGCCGGGGTGGGAAGGCACCTTGCAAGCTCACCCACTCCAACCATTTTCTAACTCTGCCCATGCTGGGACTGAGTCATGGCCCTCAGCACCATGGCTCTGCCTCTAGGGAACACCTCCAGGGGTGGGCACTCAGCCACCAAACTGGGCAGCCTGGGCCAGGCTTGCAGAACCCTTTCAATCGAGAAGTTTCTTCTCATGTCCAACCTAAATGTTCCCTGGGGCAGCTTGAGGCTACCCAGTTGGGTGGCAGGACTCTTGTCCTGTGCCTTGTTCCTAGGCAGCAGAGCCCAGCCCCAGCTGGCTGCAGCCTCCTCTCAGGGAGCTGCAGAGAGCAGCACCCCCGAGCCTCCTCTGCTCCAGGCCGAACCCCCCCAGCTCCCGCAGCTGCTCCCCAGCCGATCCGCCGGGGCCCATCACACACAGAGGAACCTGCTGAGAGATGAGGAGGGAGCTCCCCGGCAGACCTGGTGGTGTGTCAGCCAGGACAGGGTCTGTGGCGTCCGAGGGCCTGCCCACGCCAGCCTGGTTGGCAGCCCGCACGCGGAACACGTAGCGCCGGCCCTGCGCCAGGCCCTGCACCTGCAGGGAGCGACAGACCTCTGGTGGGTGCCCGCAGCTCTGCCGCCCTGCCCTCCCCTCTCCTCGCCTTGACAGCCTCCCCCGGCCCCCTGCCCCGGGCTGACAGCGGCCAGCCGCAGGGCTGTCAGCTTCCAGGCGTGGCCAACAGCTGGGCAGTGCCCCTGCTGGCACTGCAGAGGGGACAGACGGCTGCAGCTGGTGCCACTGGCCTCAGACATCAGCCTGTCACTGCTGGCTTTCAGACGTGGCAGCAGCAGGGCAAGCAGAGCCTGCTACAGCTGTCTAGAACCAGAAGGGCATTTCCCTGTCCAGCTTTGGTAGTGGAGCCATGAGGAGCCATGCTGGCACTGAAGCACCTGCCAGTGCCCCCTGCAAACACACGACGCCCTTCCAGCTCACCCACTCCAACCATTCTCCTGCTCCACCCAGGGGTGGGCATTCATGCTGGGCAGCTGTGCCAGGCTTGGAGAACCCTTTCACAGTCGAGAAGTTTCTCCTCATGTCCAACCTAAACCTCCCCTGGGCCAACCTGAGGCCATTTCCTCTTGTCCTGTCTCTTGTTCCTAGGGAGCAGAGCCCAACCCCAGCTGGCTGCAGCCTCCACCCAGGGAGCTGCAGAGGGCAATGAGGTCTCCCTCAGCCTCCTTTCCTCCAGGCTGAACTCCCCCAGCCAAAGCAGCTGCCCCAGCAGCACAGCACCAAAGCAGCTGGCTTTGTGCCCGCAGGGCCCTGTGAGCCAGAATGGCCATGATGGCTCCAGCATTCCAGAAATGGACTCTGCACCCTCAGCTCTTCACCTTCAAGTACTTCCTCTGGAGAGGCTTCTCGTTGACACTTCTCCAGAGCTCCTCCTTGGCTTCCTGCTCCTTCATGTCGACGTAGTAGCCAGCGATGGGGCTGCGGCCAGTATAGACTGGTTCCTTCCACAGCAGGACCAGGGAGTCCTTCCTGACTTCTGTGCACCTCACATCGTGGGGTGGCCCTGAGAAGGGAGAAAGTTGGAGCTGTGACATGAAAGCAAATCCCAAAGGGCTTAAAAATGCTTCAGGACTCCAGAGACCAGAGAGCAAGTTGTGAGCCCAGAGCTGCTCTCTACCATGTCCAGACCCACCAAAGCCACCACCAGCCCAGCCCCAGGACCAAGCCAGCTTGGTGAGGTTGGGGCCATGACCAAACAGCCCCAACAAACAGCTCTAGGAGCTGAGTTAATCATTAGCTCACGTCCTGCTCTAAACTCCACCGAGCTCATCCCCTTCAGAGCTCTGGCTCTGGAGTGAGCTGTTCAGCCCAGGCTGAGCTCCTGGGGCACAGGGCACCCGTGGGCTCTCAGCAGCCTCCTCTGCCCCTCAGTGTCCTACCTGGCACAGCAATGCTCCATTCTTCACACCTGAAGGGCTGGCTGGGCTCAGAGGGTGTCCCCACCCCAGCCAGGTTGACAGCAGCCACCTGGAATTGGTAGACCATGTTCTCCTTCAGGTTCTCAATCTGCAGGATGGAGGAGGTGGCACTTGGTGACTTGGGCTTCACGGGGAGGACATCACAGTGACAATAAACACAGCACGACTGCACTGCCTGCAGACACTCAGAGTGGCTTGGGTGGGAAGGGACCTCAAAGCTCTTCCAACTCTGTCCCCTGCCATGGGCAGCTCAGCCTGCTCAAGGCCTCATCCAGCCTGGCCTTGAGCACCTCCAGGGAGAGGACATCCACTTCTCTGGCAGTTCATGCCAAGATGAAGAGGCTTAGGGACACCTTCCACTTGCCCAGGCCACCCAAGGCTTCATTCAACCCAGCCTTGAACACCTCCAGGGAGGGCACATCCACTTCTCTGGGCAGGCTGCCCGGAGAGGTTGTGCAGTCTCCTTGTCTGGAGAGCTTCCAGCCCCAGGTGGGCACTGTGCTGCTGGGCAGGCTGCTGCAGGTGCCCTGCTGGAGCAGGTAGTGCTGGGTGAGCTGCAGTGGTCCCTGCCCAGCCCTGCTGTGCCAGGATGCATTCCACAGCCTGCAGACTGGCTCACAGCTCAGCCCCAGTGCTCTCTGGGGTGTCCTGGGGAGCTCCACCCACCCCAGGGCCCCGGCAGAGCTAAGCTCTTACCCTGTAGGCTCTGTCACTGACAGCTTTGGTGTTGGCCTCCCTCCACTCCCCAGGCACTGCACCCAGCAGCTCCCGGTAGCTGACGTAGTAGCCGGTGATGTCGGTGCCGCCGGCGGCCTTGGGCGGCTTCCAGCCCAGCACCATGGCGTCGCGGACGCTCTCCAGCACCACGATGTCGTAGGGCGCAGACGGAGCAGCTGTGCCAACAGGAGCAACACATCAGCAGGGGTGGCAGGGCAGTGCCAGCCTGGCAGACAGCACCCAGGTGGCACCCATCCTGCGGTTCCTCGTGAGGACAAAGCTGCGTGGCTGAGGGAAGGTCTGCAGCTGGAAGGAAAGCAGAACAAGAGCTTCCATGGAAGGAAGGAAGGAAGGAAGGAAGGAAGGAAGGAAGGAAGGAAGGAAGGAAGGAAGGAAGGAAGGAAGGAAGGAAGGAAGGAAGGAAGGGGCCCAGAGTGGGCAGGGATCAGGTCCCAGGATCACAGAATGGGGGAATGGCTCAGGTTGGCTTTCTTTGGGTTGGGTTTGCCTTTCGTTTCACACACTGTGCCACACTCCTCACTGCACCCACCGCAGCCTCTCACCTCCCTGGCAGAAGTGGGAGCCCGACCAGCAGTGGAGCACTGCTGTGCCTGGGCCTTACAGGCAAGCACCTGTGGCACACTCCTCTGCTTCTACCAACAGAGAGCTCACAGACTGCACCCCAGGGCCAAAGCCACAGGGGACCCTCAGCCAACCCTCCCCCTGCTGCCCAGCAGCAAGCTGTGACTGCCTCACACATGCATAACCCAGAGAGCAGGCAACCAGACTCCTGCCAGGTTAGTGAGGTGGTTTAGCAGGCGTTGCCCACGCTGGGCACACCACTGTGTGGACACAGCGGCCATGGGGTTAGTGAGCAGATGGAGAGTGTGAAGTGGTGCTGGCACCAGCCTGGGCACAGGGACCTTGGTGCAGAGTGTGTCGCTAAAAGGGCAGGTGCAGGCTGGGCACTGGTGGCAGAGGCTGCAGCCAGCAGTGACATCTCTCACCTGTACCCTCCGTCCTGGTCCCTCTCTCCAGTGCCAGGACACCCCCGGGGTGAGACCTGCTCGCCTGCTTGGCAGCAGCACCATGTGGCATGGGTGTGGCCGTGTCCTGAGGAGCTGCTCCTGTGCCACGGCCTGCTACACTGCCCTCTCTGCCACAGCTCCTGGGTGACACCTCTCTGCCAGGCTTGGCAGCAGGCAGGAGCAAAGCACCAGTGTCAAAGACAGGCTGGCAGGCCTCGTGTATCCCTCCCCACCTGGCACCACAGGCTGTTAGTCCAGCAGCCGGAGGGCTTGGCACAGGATACACAGCATGGAGAGAGCCTCCCCCTGCAATGGGCAACAGACAGCAGACACATTGGCAGTCACAGCTGGCAACAGGATGAAGAAATGGGCACAGAGAAGACACAGCCAAAGGCAGCTTGGACACACACAGCGTTAGGGTGAGGCAAGGGCTTGGTGCATGTGGGACACCTCTCAAGTTGCTCACAAGCGACCTCTGCTCCTCAGAGCAGAGCCAGGGAGCCAGAACCACTCTGCACGTGGCACAGCTGCTCCATGGAGTCAGTGAGTGGCCTAGGCAGGAAGGGACCTCAGAGCTCAGCTGCTCCAACCACCCCCCCACCATGCCCAGGGACACCTCTCAGCTACACTCAGTTGCCCAAAGCCTTATCCAGCCTGGACTTCAATATCTCCCTGGGCAGGCTGTGCCAGGCTCTCACCACCCTCACACTCAACAACTTCTGCCTCAGCTCCACTCTCAGCCTGCTCTGCCTCAGCTCCAAACCATTGCCCTTGGCCTGGCTCAGGCCCCCTCAGCACAAGTCCCTCTGCAGCCTTCCTGCAGGCTCCCTTCAGGCCTTGGCAGCAGCTCTGAGGTGCCCCTGGAGCTTTCTCCTCTGCAGGCTGCACCCCCCCAGCTCCCTCAGCCTGTGCTCACAGCAGAGCTGCTGCAGCCCTGGGCTCATCTTTGTGGCCTCCTGTGGGCTCTCTCCAGCAGCTCTGTGCCCTCCTCCTGCTAGGAACAGTGATGGAGATGAGATCTGAGCAGAGCCAAGGGGCACAGTCCCCTCATCTGAGTATGAGATCTTCCACCTCTCTGGTGGTGATCCCACACAAGTCCCTTGGCCACATCTGTCTGCTCTGAGGCTGAGGAGTGAGGCTATGAGGTGGGGTGCAGAGGAGGGTGAGGATGGTGTACAGCTGACCCTGGTCATTCTTAGTGACCTCAGCAATCTCTGTGGGTTAGTCCAGGCAGGGGCAAGCAGGCAGAGTTCCTCCAGAGGGGGAGGACAGGCAGGGTTAGGGTCACAAGAGACACCTGGCACTGATCATTAGGTTGAGGTGTGGAGCTCAGGAGCTGGTATGCAGCAAGGGTGACAGACACCTCAGAGGGAAGCAGAGCCACGTTCCACAGCCCAGCACAGCTGTGGAGTGACCTTGGCAGTGCCCTCTGGCAGTGAGCACCTGGAGGAGACTGGCTGAGGAGGGTGAACATGTCCACAGGAGTGCAGTGACTGAACCTATGGCTGTGAGAGCAGAGGAGCTCCCAGGCAGTGATAGTGAGAGGGCAGCACCAGGGGCAGAGTGCAGTAGAGCCCAAAGTGGCTGAGTGCTGGGCAGAACAAGGGGAGAGCCCTCACCAATGGCTGCCTTCACCTCGATGGGCTCCGAGTCCTGGGAGAAGTCGCTGAGGCCTGCTGGGTTGACAGCCCTGACCCTGAAGATGTACTGCTCACCCTGGCACAGACCATGGCACACGAACCTGTGGCAGGACAGGGGGCACTCAGCACATCTGGCAAGAACAGAACACCCTGGGGGAGCTGGAAGGTCTCCAGAGCCCCTTCCAAGCCAAGCCACTCTGTGAGTCATCTTAAGGGGCACATGAAAGCTCCCTCCATAGCTTCTGCTGGTTTTACAAACCCATGAGGCCACTCAGCTGCAGCTAAGTGGTTGGACTTGGATCCTGAGGGGCTGTTAGAAATGATTCCATGGAATGAAGGCCATGGAATGCAGAATGTATCCACCTCACCCACCACCTCTCAGGCTACTCCAGTCCAAGCCCCAGCAGGCAGCAGGGACATCCCCAGCCAGAGCTGCCTCAAACACCCTGACCTGCACTGGTGCCAGCCATGGGGCAGCTCCCAGCTCTCTGGGTAGCCTGGGCCAGGCTCTCCCTGGCCTCAGTAGCAGACACTTCTCCATTCTCTCCAGCCTAAATCTCCCTCTTTGAGTCCAAACCACCACCCCTGGCCTGTCCCAATGGGCCTTGAGAAGAAGCCTGTCCCCAGAGCCTGTTCCATGGCCACCAGAAGGTCCCCATTACCTTGTGCCTTTCACAGGGTTGTTGTTGCATGGTTCCCAACGACCAGATCCAACCAGACTTGACTCAATGTAGTATCCAACCAGCTCCTTGGCATCTGATGGCTCTGTCCAAGTGACAAGGACTGAGGTGTCTGTGTTCCTCGTTGGCATAACATGGCCAGGAGCCTTGGGAACGTCTGTGTGAGAGGAGACATCAGTGAGCACCCAGCCAGGGCACGCAGGGCACACCAGGAGGAGAGCCCATTCATGTGGCAGCAACGGGGCAAAGGCAGAGCCAGACCTCCAAAGCCTGCTCTGATCCACAGCAGCACAAGAGGACAGGACAGGATCAGTAGGCTCAAGCTCCTGGTGGTCAGTGAGGTTCCTCACCAAGTGTGGAGTCCTGCCCCTGGGGAGCAGCAACCTCCTGCACAAGGACAGGTCAGGGGTGCCTTGCTGGGAAGCAGCCCAAGGAGAAGGACTTGGGAGTGCTGGGGGAAAACAAGGTCCCAGGAGCCAGCAATGAGGTGGCCAAGAAGGCCAAAGGTGTCCTGGGGGACATGAGGAAGAGTGCGGCCAGCAGGGCAAGGGAGGTTCTCCTGCCCTCTGCTCTGCCCTGCTGAGGCCACAGCTGCAGTGCTGGGGCCAGTGCTGGCTGCCCAGTGCCAGAGCCAGGGAAGTGCTGCAGAGAGCCCAGGGCAGGCTGCAGAGCTGCTGTGGGGCCTGCAGCAGCTCTGGGAGAAGCACAGGCTGAGAGCCCTGGGGCTGAGAGCCTGCACAGGAGCAGCCCCAGAGGGGACCTCAGCAATGCTCAGCCAGAGCTGAAGCAGCTGTGGGGGCAAGAGGCTGGGGCCAGGCTCTGCTCAGTGGTGCCCAGGGACAGGCCAAGGGGCACACAGTGGAAGCCAGGAGGTGGCAGCTGAAGAGCAGGAGAAAGTTGTTTGGTGTGAGGGTGCTGGAGGGCTGGAGCAGGCTGCCCAGAGAGGTTGTGCAGTCTGCTTGTGTGGAGAGCTTCCAGCCCCAGCTGGGCACTGTGCTGCTGGGCAGCTGCTGTGGGTGCCCTGCTGGGGCAGGGCTGGGGAAAGCTCCAGAGCTGCCTTCCCAGCACACCTGCTGGCACTCTGGGACTGCTTCTGACTGAGGGTATTTCCTTCCCCTGGTGCTGAACACTTGCAGCAGGGATGGGATTTGGAGCTTTCTGGCAGGGAAAGCTGTGCTGGGTGCAGGCTGAGGAGCTCTGCAGCCCACAGGATGAGTCACAAGCCAAGCTCCTGCCAGGCACCACCTTGCTCCTGAGATGTTTTCCAGGAGGAGCTGTTTTGCTCCTCAGGAATTGAGTTCCTGCTTGCAGCCTTGCAGGTTCTGGGCAGCCTTTATCTGCAGCTGGACTCCCTTGCTCTGCAGCTCTCACCTGAGCAGATCTTAGTGCTCAACAGCCCAGACCAAAATGGGTCTGGCTAGGGAGGAGCTATAGCTGGAGAAGAGCTATGGCTTCTGGTACTTGAGTTCATGGAGTCATGGGACTATGGGTGGCTTGGAAGAGACCTTAGAGACAGAATCATGGCACTATGGAATCACAGAACCATGGAATGGCTTGGGCTGGAGAGGACCTTAGAGACAGAATCATGGCACTATGGAATCACAGAACCGTGGAATGGCTTGGGCTGGAGAGGACCTTAGAGACAGAATCATGGCACTATGGAATCACAGAACCGTGGAATGGCTTGGGCTGGAGAGGACCTTAGAGACAGAATCATGGCACTATGGAATCACAGAACCATGGAATGGCTTGGGCTGGAGAGGACCTTAGAGACAGAATCATGGCACTATGGAATCACAGAACCATGGAATGGCTTGGGCTGGAGAGGACCTTAGAGACAGAATCATGGCACTATGGAATCACAGAACCGTGGAACCATGGAGTCGAGGATCCATGGAATGGTTTGGGTTGGAAGAGACTTTGAAGGCCTTGGAGTTCCAACCTCTCCTCCATGGGCAGGACACCTCCCACCGGCCCAGGCTGCCCGAGGCCTCCTGCTGGCTGGAAGCAGCCCCCGGCGGGGACCCCGCGGGCACTCACCCAGCTTGTCCGCGGGCACGGTGGCGGCGGTGGCCTCGGAGGGCTGCCCGACGCCGGCGGAGTTGCAGCAGCGCACGCGGAAGCTGTAGGCCTTGCCCTCGGCCAGGTCGAAGAGCGCGAAGCGAGGGGACCGCACCGGCGTCTCCGTGTTCACCCGCTGCCAGTCCTCCGTGCCCGCCACGCACTGCGGGCACAGCCGCCGCAGCCTCAGTGCCGGCCCGGCCCTGCCCCCCGTGCCGCCCGGGGGCAGCAGGAGCCGCGCGTGGACCGGGCCAGGGCGCTGCGAGGGCAGCCCCAGCCCCCCCTGCACACCGCTCTCACACTGCGGCCCCAGGCCCTCGGCCGCTGGCTGCAGGCTTGGTGACGCTGCCCCCCGGCAGCCTGCTGCAGGCTCTGGCAGCCCCTGAGATCGCCCAGTCCAGCCAGCGGCCCCACGCCGCCACGGCCACCGAACCCTGGCCACACATTAAAACCAGCAGGGATGGGGGCCCCACGCTGGGCAGCCTGTGCTGGTTCTGTGCCCGTGGGCAGCTGCTGTGTGCCCTGCTCACTGACATCAGTGGTGATTTTGCCCCCTCTGTGTCTCACCGGAAGGACATTTCCTGGCTTGTGAGAGGTCTCAAACTTTCTCAGGTGGAAGCTCAACAATTCATCATTTCACCCTCCCCAAGCCTGTTGCTAAGTGAAACTCATTGATTTAGACCCCATTCTGTGTGAGGGATGAAAAAGAAACACACAAAGGGAAGATATTTTGGGCTGCTTTGATGAGACCTCAAGAGTGACAGAGAAACAACTTGGTGAGCCATGACAGGGAAGTGAAAATGGAGGCAGAGGCCTGAAGGATCTTCTAGGCTGACTGCCACAAAAAAATCAGGAGGCTGAAACTCAAATGGATTCTGGCCTGGAAGAGACATTTGTCACCTCCCTTGGGCTGGATGGAACCCAGCGAGGCCAGGGGGAGAGCCCGGCCTCTGAATGGGCCATAAAAGAACCTGGGGGTCCTGGGGGGCAACAGGATGCCCCTGAGCAGGGCAGGCCAAGGGCATCCTGGGCTGGGTGAGAAGGTCTGTGCCAAACAGGTCAGAGAGGTGCTCCTGCCCCTCTGCTCTGCCCTGCTGAGGCTACAGCTGGAATATTGTGTCCAGGTCTGGGCCCCTGAGCTCAAGAAGGAGCTCAAGGAACTGCTGGAGAGTCCAGCCCAGAGCCCCCAAGCTGCTGCAGGCAGTGACCATCTCCTGTGAGGCCAGGCTGAGGGAGCTGGGCTGGGAGCTGGCAGCAGAGCAGCCTGAGGGCTGCCCTCAGTCATGGTGAGAGATGTGCAGGGCTGCAGCCAGGCTCTGCTCAGGGCTGTGCAATGCCAGGACAAGGGGCACTGGGTGCCAGCTGGGGCAGAGGAGGTGCCAGGGCAACAGGAGGGAAAACTTTGTCCCTGTGAGGGTGCAGGAGGCCTGGAGCAGGCTGCCCAGAGAGGCTGTGGAGTCTCCTCTGGAGACTTTCCAACCCCAGCTGCGTGTGTTCCTGTGTGGCCTGCCCTGGCAGGTTTGGACTGGGTGAGCTCCAGAGGCCCCCTCCCACCCCACCATGGTGGGCTGTGACTTAGCTCTGTGCTTTCTCATCACAGAGAGTTCCTCAGCCTACCTGATGCAGGCTCACCAAGGGGCACTGCAGCCTTTGGCACCTTCTGCTCTTCTTTCCCATCTCCTGTCCTTTATTTCCTCCACCTTTACCTTAATCTACAGTCACAGCTCCCTTGGTGATCTTCTAGTCCTGGCCCTAGCTGGGAAGTTCCAGGCAGAAACAGGTTCTATCTGGAAGGGACCTCAGACATTATCCAGTTCCAACCCCCTGCCGTGGGCAGGGACACCTCCACCAGCACAGCTTGCTCAAGGCCTCATCCAGCCTGGCCTTGAACACCTCCAGGGAGGGGGCATCCCCAGCCTCCCTGGGCAGCCTGTGCGCAGATTGTCACCACCTGGTTCTACTTTTGCCCCTTTTACCTTCTCCACATAGTACATGATGCCCTCGTGGCCACGCTGCCCGGGAGGCTTCCAGCTGAGCACCACATAGTTCTTGGTGGCCTCAATAACCTGGAGGTCGGTGGGTGGGCCAGGAACAACTCCCTCTGAAGAGCAGGGAAGAAGAACAGGGAAGGGCTGGGACTGAGCTCCTCCAGATTTAGTGCCACAGGTGAAATGCAGGAGGGGGATCACAGAATCGCCGAGTGTCAGGGGCTGGAAGGGACCCTGAAAGCTCATCCAGTCCAACCCCCCTGCCAGTGCAGGATCACCTAGACCAGATCACAAAGAATCAACATCCTGCTACCAGAACCTGAGACTTTCTGAGTGCTACAGCTCGGGCTGAGATGTCCTTCTGCAGGCATGGTCATCTGCCAGCAGCTGAGGAACTGAACCTCACCTGCACTGCCAGGCTCAGGCCTGAGTGACCCTCAGAACAAACTCTGTGCAGGTGCCAATGTCCACTGAACCCATTGGAGTGCTCCTTGCTCAGCCAGCTCCAGCTCAGACTCTGGGAGGCCAAAGGGCTGCACTTACCTGCAGGCTCCTCCTCAGTGACAATGATCTGGCCAGTCCAGGGAGCAGAGGGGTGGCCTGAAACAAATGGCAGAGGTGTCAGAAAGGGGAGGCTTCAGAAACCCCTGGAATAAGGAGGGAGCTGAGGCTCAGGGCTCAGAACGAGCTCCACGTTAGGGTGCTGCTGTGACTGTTGGTCACGTATCAGCCTGCTCAGCCGAGGTGGCCACCCGAGCTCGCCGCAGGCTGGGGGTTGAAAGTAGATGATCGTCAAGGACACCTCCCACTAGTCCGGGGAGCTCAAGGTCCCATCCAGCCTGGCCTGAAACACCTCCAGAGAGGGACATCCACAGCCTCCCCGGAGGATCAGCTCAGCTGCTCTGCTGGCTGAACCGAAGGGAGGTCTCTGTAGCTCCGCGGTGGTTGCGAGCCGGGAGCAGGGAGCGCTGCAGCTGACAGCCCTGGGTGCGGAGAGCTGCGGCTGAGTCCTGCCTGCAGAGCTGTGTCGAGAGCGCTTTGCGTTCGCACTGCTCCCTCTGCTGGGGCTCAAAGGGCTCTCGGGAGCTTGTCCTCATTCGGGCAGGGTTTGTCTCACTGTTCAGTCTGGGCAACGGGGGCTGAGGGGAGACCTCATCGCTCTACAGCTCCCTGAAAGGAGGCTGGAGCCAGACTGGGATTTGGCTCTGCTCCCTGGGATCTGGTGACAGAAGGAGAGCAAATGGCCTCGAATTGTCCCAGAGGAGGTTTAGGTTGGACATGAAAAGAAATTTCTGCGCCGCAGGAGTGGTCAGGCACTGGCACAGGCTGTCCGGAGAGGTGGCGCAGTCCCCACCCCTGGAGAGGTTCCAGAAAGCCGTGGCCATGGCAGCTGGGGACAGGGTTTGGTGGCCGTGGTGGGGCTGGGTTGATGCTGGACTGGATGATCCTGGAGGGCTTTTCCCACCCACCCGACTCCACCACTCCGAGGCCATGGGACAGCCTGCTCCCCCCTTACTTCTGAGCCGGGCTCTGTCGGAGGGGTCCAGCGCGGCGACGGGCGGGGATGCTCGGGACGGGAGGCTGACGCCGGCGCGGTTGAGGGCGCGGACGCGGAAGCTGTAGGAGCGACCTTCCACCAGGCCTGTGACGGGCAGCCGCGCGAACTTCACCGGCGTCTCGTTGCACTGTGTCCAGTGGCTGGTGCCCACCTCGCACCTGCACGACACGCGCAGCGCGGGCAGCCGTGGCAAGGCGAGAGCCCGGCCGCGGGCACGCACCGGCCCGAAGGGCTGCAGCGCCTCTTGGTCTGCGCTGCCTCGGAGGTGACCCCAGGGCAGCTGCACGGGGGCTCGGGGCTGAGGAACCGTCTGGGTGTGCACTAAATCCCTCACACTGCACTCCTCTTCCTGCCTCAGCTGAGGCGGCCCCGTCCCTGGAGAGCTCCAAAAAGCTGTGGCTGTGGCACTGGGGCCCATGGTTTGGTGGCCATACTTGATGGTTGGACTGGAGGGTCTTGGAGGGCTTTGCCAGCCTTAATGGTTCTGTGGTCACAGGAACACAACCTAGCAGGTTGGGAAGCCCTAGAACACCTCTGCTGTGATGGCATCCTTCTGCTGTGAGGCCAGGCTGAGGGAGCTGGGGCTCTTGGAGAAGGCTCCAGGGAGACCTTCTGGTGGCCCTTCAGCACTTAGAGGGGCCAGTAAGGAAGCTGGGCCAGGATGAACAAGGCCATCTCTCCCAGCCTGAAGCTGGGGCAGGAAGCAGGACATCCCCATTTCCAGCAAGGTAGAGCAGACCCAGCCCATGTGAAGCCAACAAAGCCAGTTTCTGGCCAGCAAGAAGAACCAAACCACCAAGTGAGCACTTCACCTCCTGCTCTGAGGGTCTTCAGGGAGGAGGAGCAGCGAGATGAGGCCTCTGGCCCTGTGTGCCGCTGACCTGTCAATGAAATAGCCAAGGATGGGGCTGCCTCCATCCACAGCAGGCTGCTTCCAGGAGACAATGACATAATCCTTGTTGGCATCCAGGCACTGCACGTCCAGGGGCGCGCCTGGGGCACCGGGGACCTCAGCGTCAGCATCTGTGAGGGCAGGGAGGGACATGGCCACACCTGAGCCAGGGTCCTTCCACAGGGCCACTGAAACCCACCCCTCCTGAGCCAGAACACCACGTTCCAGCAAGGCCAGGGTCGGGGAGGCCTTTGGCAGCCCATTCCAGCTGAGAGGTGTCTCAGCCCATGCTGGGGAGCTCTGAGGCCCCTTCCAATCTCTGCCGTTCTATGGTTCCGTGGTGGCTCCTCCAGTGAACCTCCCTCCCAAGCCCATGTCCCACCTCTCACGAAGACATAGCTGCTGTACTCCTCGTAGTAGTCTCCCATCGCCACCCGCAGGGTGTAGAGGCCTTCGTCCTCCTTGTTGGCATGGGGCAGGGTCAAGGAGGCTCGCTCCCCGCTCCAGTGCATCTGCACCCACTTGGATGGGGTAAGGAGGACACCTAGGAACAGAAAACCTCACGGTGAGGACCTGCTGCATCTACTGAGGAACAGCTTCTGGGCAGGGAGAATACACTGGCCAGGCTGGAAACACACAAGAGAGCATTCTTGTAGTCAGAGGCCTGGCTGGTTTGGCAAGGACCTCCAAGATCATGGAGTGCAGCCATCATCCCAACACCACCATGTGCCCAGCTGCCATGGACACTTTCTGTCCCCAAACAACCAGGAGTTGGAGGCAATTCTGCTCTCCTGCCGCTGGAACAGACTGCCCAGGGAGGTAATGGAGCCCCCTCCCTTGGGGTGCCCGAGGCCAGGCTGGATAATGCCTTGAGCAACTTGGTCTAGAGGAGGGGTTTTGACCTGGATCACCTTCAAGGCCCCTTCCAACCCGAACCATTCACAGAATATCTTTGCTTGGAAGAGGCCTTCAAGCTCATCCAATGCAGCTCTTGGCCCAGCACTGCAGGGTCACCAGCAAGCTGCATGCCCATGTGCCAGGTCCAGGTGCCACCTGTGCATCTCCCTGGCTCTGTGAAGCGCTGCAGCGGAGTGCCTGCGCTGCGGGGCGGTGGGCTCGGAGGCGCTGCGGGCGCAGGCTGCCTGGGGCCGCTCACCGTTGCGGTACCACTGGACGCTGGGGGTGAAGCGCTTGATGTCAGGGCTGATGACCACGCCGCAGCCCAGGCTCATTGTCTCTCCTTCTCTGCCGAAGGACACATCAAACTTGTCCACAAACTTGATCTCAAACCTGGAGGCAAAGCCGTACGGGGAAACGCCGACTGGGGGAGGGAGAAGGGGAAGAAATTAGAACAAGAGTCCCAGGACAGCTCAGGCTGGAAGAGATCTCAGAGCTCCTCTGCTCCAACCTCCCCACCATGCCCAGGGACACCTCTCAGCTAGACTCAGCTGATCCAGGCCTCATCCATCCTGGCCTGCAACAGCTCCAGGGAGGAGGCACCCACGGCCTCTTTGCGCACTGCTAGCTCCCGGGTTGCTGCTCAGCACCCAACACCCCCAAGGCTCTTTCTTCAGGGCTGCTCCCAACCCACTCTGCCCCCAGCCTGGATTTGTGCCTAGGCCTGGCCCGGGCCAGCTGCAGGACCTTGCCCTGTGCCTTGTTGCACCTCATGAGGTTGCCACTGGCTCCCTTCTCAAGCCTGTCAAGGCCCCTCTGGGTGCCATCCCTGCCCTGCAGTCAGTCCAGCAGCACACAGCTCGGTGTCACCCCAGAGCTGCTGAGTGCCTCAGTGTCTGTGTCCATGTGGCTGACAAAGATGTCAAACAGCAGGACAGATCCCTGAGGAGCTCCACTTGCCACTGGTCTCCCCTTGCTGTGTGTTTAACTCTGGGTCTGTCAGTCTTGCAGCCCTTTGTCAGCACGTGTCAGCTGCAGAGGAATCTCCACCAACTTATCCCTGGAGTGCTACTTACGGCCCAGAGGCATGGAGCTAGCTCCAGAGCGCAACAGGCTGGCATCAACCTCTCCTTTGTACCCTAGACAGGAAAAGATAAAGCAACTCTGGTCACTGCCACCAAGAGCTGAGGGCTCCACGAACCCCAGAGCCCAGACAGGAAACAGAGGTTCTCCAAACCTACTCTTGACCACGAGGGAAGCATAGGCTGAAATTTCTCCCTTCACGTTCATGGCAGAGGCTCGGTACTGAGCAATGTCATCAAAATCACACCTGAAAGAGAGGCAGGAGGAGGCAACTCTGTGCAGGCTCAGCACTGCTGAAGACCCTTCTGCTGTCTAAATGAGCTTGGATGGAACCTTGAGCAACCCAATCTGGTGGAAGTCCCTGCCCATGGCATGGGGGTTGGAACTGGATGACCTTCAAGGTTCCTCCCAACCCAACCCATTCCACCAATCTGTGTGAGTCAGAGCCACAGACAGCTCAGCTGCACGGTCCTGGGGCCTCTCAGGTCGCCAGGAGGAGCAGTCAGGCTCTGCACGTCTCCATCCACTCCGGCCCCGGCTGAAGGCATTGTGCAGCTGCCTGGTGCCTCACCTGCTGATCTGCAGCGAGTGCAGGCCGTAGCGGCTCTCGATGCTGTACTTGTCGGGGTGAGCCTGCACGTCGATGGGGACATTGTTCTTGTACCTGCGGAGAGTGCAGACACTGTCAGCACCAGCGCCGGACGGCTCAGGGCTTGCTGCTGCGCAGCAGGGCTCAGGCTCAGGGAGCTCAGACCTCATCCACTCCAACCCCCTGCCATGCCAGGGACACCTCTCAGCTACACTCAGCTGCTCAGGCACTCATCCAGCCAGGCCTGCAACAGCCCCAGGCAGGAGGCAGCCACAGCCTCCCTGGGCAGCCTGTGCCAAGCTCTCACCACCCGGAGGGGCTTGCAGGAGGGGCGGCAGTGGCGCTGAGGGCTCTGGGCAGGACTCGCTGAGCGCCGGGGCCGCCTGCAGCTCAGCAGCCGTGTGCCAGCGCAGCGGGGAGGCGGCGCCGACTCACCATGCGACGCGGGGCTCGGGCCAGCCGGCCACGGAGCAGTGGAAGGTGACGGTCTGCTGCTCCCAGACGGTGTGCGAGCGAGGCTCCAGCAGGAACTCGGGGGCGTGCAGCAGCTGGTCCCGGTTCAGCTTCCTGCGGAAGGCCTGCGTCTGCTCCAGCTGCGGCACAGAGACTGCTGCCAGGGCTACTGCTGCCTGGGGCTGCCGCCGCCCCCGGGCACAGCCCGCGGCTCGCCCACGCCCCGGGGGGCGGCAGGCGCGGGAGGGCAGCAGCCCGCTCGGACCGCGCATCGCGGGTGGCCAGGGGCTGCGCGGGGACACCTCGCAGCTCACCCAGCTCCTGCCACCAGCTCGGGCTGCTCAGGGCCTCACCCAGCCTGGCCCTGGACATCCACAGCCTCCCTGGGCAGCCTCTCTGAGGCAGACACTTTAGCCAAGCTTGTTCCCCGGCCACAGGACTCCAGAAGCTACTCCAGCAGCTTCTTGGTGGCAAGACACAGGCATTGGCAGCTACCTCATCACCCATCCTCATCCCCACAAGGGTGCTGTGCCATTCAGCTGGCTGTGGGCATCACCTAAGATGTCCCTCTTGTCCCTGCACATCAGAAGCATTCCTGATGCCTGCGTGAAGCACAGGACCTCTTCTCTTATCCACCTGACACCACAAGGATAAGACAAAGACCTCCACTGAGGACACTTTGGGCTGTACCACCATCACTGTGAGGATCCAGGGCTGAAATCAGGGCCCTGTTGTCACGGCAGGGAATCGTTTTGGTTGGAAGAGTCCTTGCAGATCATCAGGTCCAACCCTTCCCCCAGCGCTGTCAAGGCACTACCAACCCATGTTCCTCAGCACCACAGCTCCAGGGCCCTGAAACCCCTCCAGAGGTGGGGACTCCACTGCCACCCTGGGCAGCCTGGGCTAGGCCTGGACAAGCCTTCTGGGGACAAAATTGTTCATCATGGCCAACCTGAACCTGCTTTGGGACAACCTGAGGTCAGTTCCTTTCATCCTGTGACTTGTTCCTTAGGAGGAGAGCCCAGCCCCACCTGGCTCCAAGCTCCTTCCCTGGAGCAGTAGAGAGAGGTCTCCTCTCCACATCCAGAACCCTTTTCTATGCCTTTCTGCCCTGCTCCACGGCCAGGCACTGCCAGGCCCCAGCACAGCCCCTGCTGGCACCAGCCCCTTACCGTCCTCTGCAGTGCCACGCGCTCGGCCGCCTCCCGCACTGCCACCTTCCTGGACTTGCTCTCCTGGTGCTCCTCTTCAGAGGCTGTGCTGGCCACCTTGCTGACCTTCACCCCTTCTCCCGTGGCAAAAAGGTTCCTCTGGGCAATGTAAGCAGCACTTTCCTTAATCCTCTCCTCTTCTGTGTCTGTGATCCCGCTCAGGTTCACCTCCCTGAAAGACATTCCAAGTGCCGGCCTGGAGGTCAGTGCTGAGGACATGCTGCAGCACACCTTGGATCAGTGAGCCAGCTGCAGGGGGCATAGCACAGGACCATGAAAGGGATTGGCTTGGGAGGGACCTCAGAACAAATCCACTCCGACCTCCTGCCATGCCCAGGGACACCTCTCAGCTACACTCAGCTGCTCCAGGCCTCATCCAGTCTGACCCGCAGCACCCCCAGGCAGGAGGCAGCCACAGCCTCCCTGGGCAGCCTGTGCCAGGCTCTCACCACCCTCACACTCAACAACTTCTGCCTCAGCTCCAAACTATTCCCCCTTGGCCTGGCTCAGGCCCCCTCAGCACAAGTCCCTCTGCAACCTTCCTGCAGGCTCCCTTCAGGCCCTGGCAGCAGCTCTGAGGTGCCCCTGGAGCCTTCTTCTCTGCAGGCTGCACCCCCCCAGCTCCCTCAGCCTGTGCTCACAGCAGAGCTGCTCCAGCCCTGGCAGCATCTTTGTGGCCTCCTGTGGGCTCTCTCCAGCAGCTCTGTGCCCTCCTCCTGCTGGGGACAGGACTGTAGGTGAGGTCTGAGCAGAGTAGGGACCAGGGGCACAATGCCCTCTCCTGCCCTCTGCCCACATTGCTCTGGCTGCAGAGGAGATGTGAAGGCTGTTATGGTGCCCAGCTCACCATGGCCTGAAGTGGTTGGGCTCTTTTAGGCTGTTTGTTCCTGCTGGCATGGATCCCTGCCACATTCCACTCAGATATTTATTGTTGTGTGGAAGATAACAGCTGCAGGCCCTTGACCCACTCCAAACCCCTCTGCCTGCCCCATGTGCTCTGTGCCATCAGCACACAACCATTCCCTGGCAGAGCTGTCCATGCTGCTGGAAGACCTTCAAGAGCAGTGTCACCATTTCCATCCATTTGTGCTGCTTTGGAGCCCTCAGCTTCTGCTCTAAAACATTTTGCTGCTCCTTGCTCCCTTCCCAGCTGCTCTTAAACATCCACCCTGGCCCTGTGAGGTGAAAGGCAGGACAGCAGCCGCTGCTCCAAGGCAGTCATTGGGCCCAGCTCTGGCTGCTCGCTGGGCCCAAAGAGGGCTGGGAATGGAGTCAACTCCAGCTGGTGGCTGCTCAGCAGTGCTGGCCCCCAGGGCTCAGTGCTGGGGCCAGGGCTCTTTGGTGTCTTTGCCAATGGTCAGGGTGAGGGCATCCAGGCACCTGAGCCAGCCTGCAGATGGCACCAAGATGGCTGTGTTGGTCTGCTGGAGGGGAGGATGCTCTGCAGAAGAACCAGGGCAGGCTGCATGCAAGGGACGAGGCTATGGCATGAGGTTCACTAAGGCCAAGAGCTGAGTCCTGCCCTTCGGTCACAACAGCCCCAGGAAGGCTCCAGGGTGGAGGCAGAGTGGCTGGAAAGTGCCCAGTGGAAAAGGACCTGGGGATGCTGGGTGACAACAGCTGGAGGTGAGCCAGGCTGTGGCCAGGGGGCCAAGAAGGGCACCAGCAGCCTGGCCTGGAGCAGTGTCAATTCATCAGCTCCCAGAAGATGCTTTATGCCTGGAGCAGGTCTACAGAGTGAAGCTGCTAAGATGTTAACTGGTGAAGTTAATGAGGAAAGGACTCAGCTTGGCTCAGAGGGAGAGCTGCTGAGTGCAGAGAGCTCCAGCAATGTTCACAGTGAGCAGACAAAGCTGCCACCAGAGACCTGCAGCTTCAGGTGCTGGAGTAGAGGCTGTGCTGAAGGGACGCAGCTGAGACAGGACAGAGCCCAGGGCAAGCTGCAGAGGGGCCTGGAGCAGCTCTGGAAGCAGCAACGTCTGAGAGCCCTGGGGCTGAGAACGTGCAGAAGAGCAGCCTCAGAGAGGGGCTGAAAGAGCTGTGGGGGGCAAGAGGCTGGGGCCAGGCTCTGCTCACTGGTGCCCAGGGACAGGGCAAGGGGCACACAGTGGAAGCCAGGAGGTGGCAGCTGAAGAGCAGGAGAAAGTTGTTTGGTGTGAGGGTGCTGGAGGGCTGGAGCAGGCTGCCCAGAGAGGTTGTGCAGTCTGCTTGTGTGGAGAGCTTCCAGCCCCAGCTGGGCACTGTGCTGCTGGGCAGCTGCTGTGGGTGCCCTGCTGGGGCAGGGCTGGGCTGGGGGAGCTCCAGAGCTCCCTTCCCACCAGACCACACTGGGCTTGGATGGGTTATAATCACAGAGATGATTTCAAGATCTTCCAACCCAAATCATACCAGGAACCCATTTCCAAATCTGATAGCAGTGGCTCTGGTGAGGTGCTCAGACCAAGGTCCATCCACTGAGCTTCATTTGTCTGGCTCCAGAGGACCAATGCTGATTTTTTTGCCTGTCTTTGTCTTTTTATCACTCATGGGAAGTGCAAAGGATCCCCTTGAGATACAGAGTGCAAATATCAATCACTCCAGGGTTTGCTGAGCATCACAAGCAGCAGATCCAGCTGAACTCACCTCCCTGTGAAGATGGGCACCGAGTAGTTCATGGCTTCATTCTGCTTCTCCTCAGACACCAGACTCTGTTTTGCTCTCTTTGCTTTGGGACTCATCTTGTAGGACTGATCCTCGACCAGTAAACTGGAATCTTTCAGCCTGGAATACAGAGAAGATTGTTCAGTCCAGAGCAAACAGCCGAGCAGAAGCTCCCAAAGGACCTTAAAGGACTGATGGATGGACTGAAGGGGTTGTGATCAATGTGTCCTGAGCGAGACAGTGACAAGTGGAGCTCCTCAGGATCTCTCCTGGGTCCAGTGGCTCTCCCTGGGATCTGGGTTCAGTGCTGTTTGACATCTTTGTCAGCCACATGGACACAGACACTGAGGCACTCAGCAGCTCTGGGGTGACACCGAGCTGTGTGCTGCTGGACTGACTGCAGGGCAGGGATGGCACCCAGAGGGGCCTTGACAGGCTTGAGAAGGGAGCCAGTGGCAACCTCATGAGGTGCAACAAGGCACAGGGCAAGGTCCTGCAGCTGGCCCGGGCCAGGCCTAGGCACAAATCCAGGCTGGGGGCAGAGTGGGTTGGGAGCAGCCCTGAAGAAAGAGCCTTGGGGGTGTTGGGTGCTGAGCAGCTCCCCAGCACCCAGCAGTGCCCTCCTGCAGCCCAGCAGGCAGCTGTGTGCTGGCTGCAGCCAGGGGAGGGTGGGCAGAGGGCAGGAGAGAGCACTGTGCCCCTTGGCTCTGCTCAGACCTCACCTCCAGCACTGCCCTCAGCTCTGCTCTCCCCATCAGAAGAAGGGCACAGAGCTGCTGGAGAGAGGCCAGAGGAGGTCACAAAGATGATGCCAGGGCTGGAGCTGCTCTGCTGTGAGCACAGGCAGAGGGAGCCTGCAGGGGGACTTGTGCTGAGATGGCACTAAGCTGAGTGGTGCTGTTGGTAAGGCTGAAGGATGGGAGGGAGCCATCCAGAGGGACCTGGACAGGCTGCAGGGGTGGCTGAGGAGAGCCTCAGGAGGTTCCAGGAGGACAAGGCCAAGGTCCTGCACCTGGGTCAGGGCAATCCTCACTACCAATCCAGGCTGGGGCTGAGGAGAGTGAGAGCAGCCCTGTAGAGAAGGACTTGGGGTGCTGGAGGGGGAGAAGCTGGGCAGGAGCCAGCAGTGGGCACTGCCAGCCCAGAAGGCCAAGGGCAGCCTGGGCAGCATCCAAAGCAGCCTGGGCAGAGCTGGAGAGAGGGATCCTGCCCCTCTGCTCTGCTCTGGGGAGAGCTCAGCTGCAGGGCTGGGGACAGCTGTGGGAGCACAGCACAAGAGAGACCTGGAGCTGGTGGAGAGGGCCCAGAGGAGGCCACCAAGATTCTGAGGGGCCTGGAGGAGCTCTGCTGTGGGCACAGGCTGGGAGAGCTGTGGCTGCTCAGCCTGCAGAGGAGAAGGCTGCAGGCAGAGCTCAGAGCAGATTTCCAGGACCTGAAGGTGACCTACAGGAGAGCTGGGGAAGGACTATGGACAAGGGCTTGGAGTGCCAGGATGAGCTGGGAGAGGGGAGACTGAGACTGGAGATGAGGATGAAATCCTCGAGCGTGAGGGTGGGCAGAGCCTGGCACAGGTTGCCCCGGGAGGCTGTGGCGGCCTCGTGTCACAGGGCATGGCTCATCCACGTCCTGGCTGGCTCAGACTTGCTTTTCTGCTCTCCCTCCTTCTGTTTTGGGGAGAAGCAACCGCAGGAAAGAGGACAAGGAACCTGGAGCCACTGAGTCCAAGGACTCTGCCTGACCAGGCTCGTTTGCATGCTGTGGTAAACAAGGTACACAGCTTAGCTTGTGCCTGCCTTGTGCAAGGCCTGAGCTGCAGCCAGCCTCTGGCCTCACCTAGCACGTTCAGCCTGCCCAAGTGCCTCGCGGATTGGCTCTGCCCTGGTATCGCTGCCTGCTGCTGCCTGCTGCTGCCGCTTACAGCCTCGGTGTATCCTGCACTGCCTGGAAGCTGCCTGCCTCGAGTTCCCCAGGGGCAGGCTCTGAACGCCTGCAGGCCACTGGCCTGCACAGCCAGAGTGACAGCCTGCTGGGACTGCACAGGGCAAGGCCTCCTGCCTGGCCCTGAAGGGCTCCTGCCAAATGGGAAGCCCTGAAGGCACAGATTGTCCAGAGGAGCAGGTGTGCCTCCCTTCTCAGCACCCTGGAGCCTGGGGAGAACCACAAGTCAGCAGCTGACAGGAACAGAACTCCCTGAAAGCCTTTAGGTGCTACCTGAAGCTGTAGCCAGCCCTGAGAGTCCAGAGATAGTATTTTGTGAATGAACACTTAAATCATGGAATCAGGCAGGCTGGCAGAGAGCTCCAAGCTCACCCAGCCCAGCCTAGCACCCAGACCATGGCACTAAGTGCCCCAGCCAGGCTTGGCTTCAACACCTCTAGCCATGGCCACTCCACCACCTCCCTGGGCAGCCCATTCCAATGCCAATCACTCTCTCTGTCAGCAACTTCCTCCTCACATCCAGCCTAGACCTGCCCTGGCACAGCTTCAGGCTGTGTCCCCTTCTTCTGTCCCTGGCTGCCTGGCAGCAGAGCTCAACCGCACCTGGCTACAGTCTCCCTGCAGGCAGCTGCAGGCAGCAATGAGCTCTGCCCTGAGCCTCCTCTGCTGCAGGCTGCACCCCCCCAGCTCCCTCAGCCTCTCCTCACAGGGCTGTGCTCCAGGCCCCTCCCCAGCCTTGCTGCCCTTCTCTCAACACCTTCCAGCACCTCAACAGCTGTCTGCAATTCAGGAGCCCAGAACTGGACACAGCACTCCAGGGGTGGCCTGAGCAGTGCTGAGCACAGGGGCAGAAGAACCTCCCTTGTCCTGCTGCCCACACTGCTCCTGAACCAGCCCAGGATGCCATTAGCTCTGCTGCCCACCTGGGCACTGCTGCCTCCTCTGCAGCTCCTCTCTGCCAGCACCTCCAGGTCTCTTTCTTCCTGGCTTAAAGCCTCTTGTAACGCACCACTGTCTTCTGCCATAAGCAGAAATGAGCTCCCTGGCTCCATCTAGTGGACAAGTGGTGTATTGCCACAAGCAGCGTGTTTGCACAAGCCGTGCACTGCCATAAGCGGTGCGCTGCCACAAGCGGTGCGCCGCCACAAGCGGTGCACTGGCACAAGCGGTGCATTGGCCACAAGCGGTGCGCTGCCACAAGCGGTGTGCTGCCACGAGCCGTGCATTGGCCACAAGCCGTGCACTGGCACAAGCGGTGCACTGCCACAAGCTGTGCACTGCCACAAGCTGTGCACTGCCACAAGCGGTGCATTGGCCACAAGCGGTGCGCTGCCACAAGCGGTGCACTGCCACAAGCGGTGCACTGCCACAAGCGGTGCGCTTCCACAAGCGGTGCGCTGCCACAAGAGGTGCGCTGCCACAAGCGGTGCGCTGCCACAAGCGGAGCGCTTCCACAAGCGGTGCGCTTCCACAAGAGGTGCGCTGCCACAAGCGGTGCGCTGCCACAAGAGGTGCGCTGCCACAAGAGGTGCGCTGCCACAAGAGGTGCGCTGCCACAAGCGGTGCGCTGCCACAAGAGGTGCGCTGCCACAAGAGGTGCATTGGCCACAAGCGGTGCGCTTCCACAAGCGGTGCGCTGCCACAAGCGGTGCGCTGCCACAAGAGGTGCGCTGCCACAAGAGGTGCGCTTCCACAAGCGGTGCGCTGCCACAAGAGGTGCGCTGCCACAAGCGGTGCGCTGCCACAAGAGGTGCGCTTCCACAAGCGGTGCGCTGCCACAAGAGGTGCGCTGCCACAAGCGGTGCGCTGCCACAAGAGGTGCGCTGCCACAAGCGGTGCGCTGCCACAAGAGGTGCGCTGCCACAAGCGATGCGCTGCCACAAGAGGTGCGCTGCCACAAGCGGTGCATTGGCCACAAGCGGTGCGCTGCTACAAGCGGTGCATTGGCCACAAGCCATGCACTGCCACAAGCGGTGCGCTGCCACAAGCGGTGCATTGGCCACAAGCCATGCACTGCCACAAGCGGTGTGCTGCCACAAGTGATGCGCTGCCACAAGCGGTGCATTGGCCACAAGCGGTGCGCTGCCACAAGCCGTGCGCTGCCACAAGCCATGCACTGGCCACAAGTGGTGCATTGGCCACAAGCCGTGCACTGGCACAAGCGGTGCATTGGCCACAAGCGGTGCGCTGCCACAAGCGGTGCATTGGCCACAAGCCATGCACTGGCACAAGCCGTGCACTGCCACAAGCGGTGCATTGGCCACAAGCCGTGCACTGCCACAAGCGGTGCGCTGCCACAAGCGGTGCGGTGCCACAAGCGGTGCATTGGCCACAAGCTGTGCACTGGCACAAGCGGTGCATTGGCCACAAGTGGTGCATTGGCCACAAGCTGTGCGCTGGCACAAGCGGCGCGCTGGCACAAGCGGTGTGCTGGTACAAGCGGTGCATGGCTGCAGGACCCTTCTCTGTCAGTTCAGTGCCTGTTGGTGTAGTTTGGCAGGCTCTCCCGAGCTCCTGTGCCGTTACCTGTCTAACATTTCCAGGGCCACCACTGTTAAGAACCAGTGGTGGGGGCGGTGAGAGGTCCGAGTCGCTCGATTAATAAACAATATGGATTTGGAAAGAATCATCTGACAATGAATTAATCACCCCTTCGTGACACCCTGCCTGGAGTTGCTCAAGGCCAGGCTGGATGAGGCCTTGAGCAAGCTGTGCCGGTGAGAGGTGTCCCTGCACATGGCAGGGGGTTTGAACTGGATGAGCTTTAAGGTCCCTTCCAGCCCAACCCATTCTGCGATCACTCCCAAGGGGGATTTACTCACCCCAGACTGTAGGACTCAGAGCCCAGCCTGTAGGCTGTAGCCAGCTTGTTGATGGACTCAGATCCATGCCTGTAGGCAGCTGAGCTGCTGCTGAGGGCCTCGGAGTCCAGCACCTGGGCAGCAGAGCTTTGCCTGGCCGCGGAGTGCTCGTAGGCTGCAGAGCTGTAGCTGTAAGCCGCAGAGCTGTGGCTGTGCGCTGAGGAAGAGTCCAGGCTGAAGGCCGAGGCCTGGCGGTAGCCTGTGGATCCATGGCTGTAGGCGGCAGAGCCTTGGGCATAGAGAGCAGAGCTGCTCTTGGCCTGCCGGTGGTAGTGGCTGAGGGTGGCGTGCAGGTCCCGGTGGCGGTAGGCACGGTCGTAGTGCTCCAGCTGCCGCTGGTAGAAGGGCAGTGACAGCATCGCGGTGGGCAATGGCGGGCAGCAGTGGGCAGCAGCAGGAGGCTGGCTCTGGTGGCACAGCTCTGGAAGAGAACAGGGAAGGATACTTCAGCACATGGGAAACAGAGCTCAAGAGCAGGGAGTCCCAGTTGGGCTGGGCAGAGACCCTTCAGGTGATGGAGAGCAACCACTGACCCTGGCCTGCAGGGCACCACCAACCACGGCCCTCAGCACCACATCTCCAGGGCTCTGGAACCCTGGGGACTCCACCACTGCCCTGGGCAGCCTGGCACAGGCCTGCACAACCTTTTCCATGAAGAAATTCTTCCTCGTGTCCAACTCAGACCTCCCCTGCAGCAACTTGAGGCCATTTTTTCACATCCTATCCCTTGTTCCTAGGCAGCAGAGCCCAAATCCCAGCTGGCTGCAGCCTTCTCTCAGGGAGCTGCAGACAGCAGTGAGGTCTCACTCAGCCTCCTCTTTCCCACAGTGCACACCCTCAGCTCCCTCAGCTGCTCCTCCCCAGCCCTGTTCTCCAGACCCTGTCCCAGCTCTGTTGCCCTTCTCTGGCCCTGCTCCAGCCCCTCAGTGTCCTTCTGGCAGTGAGGGCCCCAAACTGACCCCAGCACTCAAGGTGTGGCCTCAGCAGTGTGCAGTCCAGGGACACAATCCCTGCCCAGCTCCTGCTGCCCCCAGCATTGCTGCTCCAGGCCAGGCTGATGGAGCCCTTTGTGGCCCAATTTAGATGGGTGACCATTCCCTCAGCCCAGAGGAGGTCCCGTGCCCCACACCCTGTGTCTCACAGCCCCTGTCTCCCCTCCTGGTGCTGGGACAGCACACAAGAGGAGCTGATGGGCAGCAAACACAGCCCTGCGCCCTTTGCTGGGCTTCAGGGCTCAGGGGGCTCCAGATAAATCCACGAAGTCCCCCACACCTCGGTGCAGCTGAGCCGAACACAGGCAGCTGCTCTCAGCTGAGCATTACAGACTGAGCTAAAAACCCCCAAAGAGATGAAACCTGCTGCCAGAAGGCAGCACTTACCGGGCGGCAGCAGGAGACGCTGGCACCTGGGTGAGGAGCAGGAGAGAACAGAGAGAGTGAAGCCAGCAAAGAAAGAGCTGGTGGGGACCAGGGGTAAGGGCTGCACTGGAAGGTCCAGAACAAAAATAATGCCTGCAGTCAGTGGAATGTCAGAGCCCCAGTCCAGGCCTTTTATGGCTGGGGGAGATAAATATAGCACTGGTGAGGAAGAGACAGACACTGATACCCTTTGCTAGCTCTGGGCACCACCAGCAGGGTCTCACCAACAGCTCTGCCTTGGGACTGGCCTCTCCAAACCCAACACAGAATCACCACTCCCACTCAGAAGGCCTTCTGGGAGACTCTCCCTTTCTCACATCAGATTTAGCAGGATAAAGAAAACTTCTGTGTCAAGAAGCAGAAGGTAGAAACAAGGCCCTGCGCTGACCTTTGCCATGCTGTGGGACTATGAATGATTTTTGGGCTCCTTCTTTTTTATGGGGTCCTTCTTTTCGGGGGAACCTTGAACAGGTCCAGGGAGAGGGCATCCACAACCTCCCTGGGCAACTTGTTCCACCCTGAAAGTGTTCACAGCCAGATTGGATGGGACTTTGAGCAACCTGCTCTAGCGGGAGGTGTCCCTGCCCATGGCAGGGCGTCAAAACTAGGTAATGAAACTACTTTTTGGAGTCCTTCACTCCCAGAAGGACATTGAGGGCCTGGAGCAGGGCCAGAGAAGGTCAACAGAGCTAGGCAGGGTGTGGAGAACAGGGCTGGAGAGGAGCAGCTGAGGGAGCTGGGGAGGGTGCAGTGTGGAGAGAAGGAGGCTAAAGGCAGAGCTCTTTGCTGTCTGCAGCTCCCTGAGAGGAGGCTGCAGCCAGCTGGGGTTGGGCTCTTCTGACACACAAGTGACAAGAGAAGGGGAAGGAGCCTCAAGCTGTGCCAAGGGAGGTTTAGGTTGGACTTGAGGAACAATTTCATCCCTGAAGGGGTTCTCAGACTGCCCAGGGAGGTAGTGGAGTCCCCATCCCTGAAGGGGTTTGGGGATGTGTGGTGGTGGTGCTGACACACAGTTCAGGGCTTTAGCAGTTGTGGGATTGTGAAGAAGCTGGACTTGATGACCTCGAGGGTCTCTTCCAACTTCAGCAGTTCCGTGATTCCACGATCTGTGAGGCCTCCCCAACCCCACCCAGGCTGTGAGTCCCTGGTTTCTAACACGCATTCATCATCACTGCTGCAGCTCTGCAACTGCCGCTGAAGGACCATTTCTCACCCGTTTCAGTTGTCCCTCCTCCTGGCTCCAGCAGGGACTCACAGTCGTGCACAGCTGCCCAGTGACAGCTGGAGAGTTAAGAACAGCTTCTGCTGAGCTCCAGGAATTCCTGCTGCAGCCATTCCATTCTTTTTCCTGTTGCTGTGCTGTTAGTGAAGAGGAGAACAAGTGACACTGAAGAGAGCAGTGTCTGGTCTCAGCAGGATGCAGCAGTGGGAAACAACCTGCAGCAAGGCAGACAGAGACACAGAACCATGGAATCACAGAATGCTTTTGGCAGGAAGAGACCTTCCAGATCACCCAGTCCAGCCCTGCCCTTGCCCCAGCACTGCCAGGACACCACCAACCCATGGCCCTCAGCACCACATCCCCAGGGCTTTGAAACCCCTCCAAGCATGGGGACTCCACCAGTGTCCTTCTGGGACTGAGGGACCCAAACTGAGCTCAAGGTGTGGCCTCAGCAGTGCCCAGTCCAGGGGCACAATCCCTGCCCTGCTCTTGCTGCTCACAGCATTGCTCCAGGCCAGGCTGCTGGTGCCCTTCCTGCCCCCCTGGGCACAACCTGACTCATCTCCAGCTGCTGTCCACCAGCACTCCGAGGTCTTTCCCTGCTGGTCAGTTTCCAGCCACCCTGCCCCAGGCCGGAGCGCTGCTCCGGTGATTTAGAAGCAGCCAGACCCGGGCCGGAGCAGACTCAGCCTACACCCAGGGATGTCATTTCCAGGCTCCCTCCTGCCCGCGGCGCTCCCTTAGCTGCCTCCGGGTTGCAGTCCGTGCCGGGCGCTCCCCCAGCGGGTGGCAGCCGGTACAGCACCTCCCCCCGGCGGAGTTAGGAACCGCGGGGAGCAGATGAGAGCTGTGGGCGAGGAGCACCCTGAGCCACTTCGCAGCCTATTCTGAAGCTAGTTAGGGGTTTAGAGAACGGACGCTAAAAAGGGGGTTGTAAGTGCTGGGCTGCCCAGATCAGTGAGACGGGAAACTGCTGGAGAGAGTCTAGGCAAGGCTGCAAAGCATCTGGAGAGCTTAGAGCAGCTCTGTGAGGAGTAAAAGGTAAGACCCCTGGGACCGGGAACACCTCCGGCCCGGCCCCGCCCCAGCCCCGCCGTTGCCTTACAAGGGCAGAAGCGGCTCTGGAATGCGGGGACCGCACCGACGGCACCAACGCTCCGCTCCCAGGGGTGGAAAACAGCGGAGAGCCCGAGCTCGGCTGCTGGGCCCCAGCCTCCCGGGGAGGCGGGAGGGGATCGGCGGGGAGAAGGAGCGGAACCGGCACGGCGGCCACCCCGCCCCGCCTCGGCCGCTGCCGTCCGCTCGCCACGGCGCCGAGCCCGCTGGCCGCGTCCCCCCGGCTCTGGGCGCGGGTGGTAGCGGCCGCCGGGCCCGGCCCTTCCTTCCTGCCTCCCTCCCTCCCGCCGCCCCGGCTCCCCTTCGCTCCCTGCCGCGCCCGCACAGCAGCCGTTCCCGCAGCCCGCAGGTGAGCCCTGGCCGCTGGGACGCGGGGTTTGCAGCCGGGGGGCTCCGGGCGAGGCGCTGGGGAAGGCCCGGGGCTCGCTTCGGCCTCCCTCGCCTCAGGGGCAGTGCCCCTCGATCCTTGTCTGGGTGCTGCCGGGGCCCTGGGGGCTCGGCTCCCGGCGGGAGGGGGCGGCTGCCTCCCCACTCTCGCTCGCCCCTTCCTCCCGGTGCTTAGCGCAGGGGAAGGGCTGGGGAAGCGGCGGCGGCAGCGCGGCCCGCGGCGCTCCTTTGCTGCTCCTTGCAGCCGTAATTACGGCCGAAGAAAACCTTCCCCGGCACAGCTCATGGTCGCCTGCGCTCTGCGCTTGGGGACAGAGGCTTTGGTGACTGCCAGGCCAATATTCCTGGGGCGGTCTGGCTCCCGCGCAAGCGTTTCGCTAACCCTCTGGACGAGGCAGCCGAAAATGCCCCTCCGGAACAGGAGGGAGCTTTGTGGAGCTCGGAGAGCCTCGATCTCGCCATCCCCGGCCGTGGTGGGTGAGGGGCGCTGCTGGGTGTTGCCACTGACCCCTTGGCACAGCATGGGGTTGGCTGCGAGGGAGCCTTTGATGAGTTAAGAGAGGGTGGCCACTGGAGCTGCCTGTGATGAACTCGTAAGCGATGGGCAGGGAGAGAATAAACAGCGCTGTGCAGGCCTCCTTGGGTGTGGTTCTTGTGTGGTGGCCTTGGACACTGTAAAAGCATCCTGAGGTCCACCTTGCAGGTAGATGAGCTGGTGCAGAGGGGCCCAGTCAGCACCTCAGCAGTGCCAGAGATGGGACTGGGGACCTCTGAAGCCCAGCTGGTGGGGTGGGAAGGGACCTCTGGAGACCACAACCTCTCTGGGCAGCCTGCTCCAGCCCTCCAGCACCCTCACACCAAGCAACTTTCTCCTCCTCTTCACCTGGCACCTCCTGGCTTCCAGTTTGTGCCCCCTTCTCTGTCCCTGGGCATGGCTGCCCACATCCTCTTGCCTCCCTCAGCTCTTGCTGAGCATTGCTGAGGTCCCCTCTGGGGCTGCTCTTGGCAGAGGGCTTGGACCAGGTCTGTGCAGGTGTCCCCTCCAACCACACTGGCATTCTGGGACTCTTTTGAAGACTGGGCACCACCGGAAAGATTCTGGTCCATTCCTCTTGCCCCCTGCCCTTTCCCTACTGAGCAGAGAGTGGCTGAGGTTGGACAGGACCTCAGAGATCATCTACTCCAACCCCTCTGCCACGGGCAGGGACACCTCCCACGCACCCAGGCTGCTCAAGGCCTCATCCAACCTGGCCTGGACCACCTCCAGGGAGGGGACATCCACAGCCACTCTGGGTAACCTACTCCAGTGTCACTGAGCAGCTCCTGTGATGCTTCTCTGAAGCTGAACTTCTGGTCCCTGCCTCTAAACAGACCCTAGGTCACCACTGTTGCTGTGTCATAGCATTTCCTGTCTTGCCTGCTTCAAGCTCTTTCGCTGCTCAGTTTTGTCTCCTTCTAAGGTTTATCTTTCCCTTTGGTGTTGCTCTGCTCAGCAAGCAGACATGGGTAGCAATCAGTGGGCTGAGTGCCTGACTCAGAGGAGGGCAGCTCCTGCTCCTGACATCATGCACAGCTGACACACAGATAGCACAGGGTAAACACCTGGAGCTGCTGCACTCTGAACTGAGCTATTTGGAGAACTGCTTTGATGTCCTCTTCCTGAACACCTTCCAGTTCATCACCTTCCTGCTCCGGGACTTCATAGAACCCCAGAAGGGCTCGGGCTGGAAGGGACCTCAGACCTCATACACTCCAACCTCCAGCCATGCCCAGGGACACCTCTCAGCTACATTCAGCTGCTCAGGCACTCATCCAGCCTGGCCTGCAGCACCCCCAGGCAGGAGGCAGCCACAGCCTCCCTGGGCAGCCTGTGCCAGGCTCTCACCACCCTCACACTCAACAACTTCTGCCTCAGCTCCACTCTCAGCCTGCTCTGCCTCAGCTCCAAACCATTGCCCTTGGCCTGGCTCAGGCCCCCTCAGCACAAGTCCCTCTGCAGCCTTCCTGCAGGCTCCCTTCAGGCCCTGGCAGCAGCTCTGAGGTGCCCCTGGAGCCTTCTCCTCTGCAGGCTGCACCCCCCCAGCTCCCTCAGCCTGTGCTCACAGCAGAGCTGCTCCAGCCCTGGGCTCATCTCTGTGGCCTCCTGTGGGCTCTCTCCAGCAGCTCTGTGCCCCCCTCCTGCTGGGGACAGCAGAGCTGGAGGCAGTGCTGGAGGTGAGGTCTCAGCACAGCATGTGCTTCAGCACCACATCTCTATGGCTCTGACTCCACTCCAGGGGTGGGGACTCCACCACAGGGTCCATGCCTTTTCCCTCAAGTCTAGCCTAAACCTTCCCTGGGGCAACTCGAATCTGCTTCCCCTCATCCTGTTGTTTGTTCCTGGGGTGAAGAGACCAAGGTCCAGCTGGCTCCAGCCTCCTCTCATGGAGCTGCAGAAGCAGACAGCCTCCTGTGCCTTCAGGCCACTCTGGCTGGGCATAGACTCTCAGCTATTTCGGAGCCCCTGCTCACAGAGACCTGTTCCCAGGAGCAGAGCCTTTAGCCAACGACTAAAGTGGCTTTTGGAGTGGTTCTGGAGGTCAGAAGACTGCAGCTCTGGCCAAGCCTTGGCTGTCCCTGCAGATTCCCCTCCTTGGGCTGTCAGCTGTCCTCAGTACCCAGCGTCAGGAGGTTGGATTTGGGTGAGCTGCTGGAGGCCAAACACCTCAGATAGCTTTGTGGTGAGGGGAGGCTGTGAGGAGCAGCCTGGCCTGGGCAGGGGATGCTGCAGCTGCTATTTTTAGCTGGGGCTGCACAGGACGTCAGCAGGAGGCTGGATGCCCACGGAGGGTTTAAAAGGGGGGGATCAGCAGGGGGAATCCAGTCAGGCTCCCTGTTCACAGCTCAAGAGAGTTCCAACCATGGAATTCCCCTTCATGATCCAGATGCTTAGTGCAGCTTCTCAGGTCCCTGCTCCAAAGCAAGGTAAAATTGGCTCTTTTTAGTTAAACCTCCACAAACTAACTGCTTTTGGGGGCTTCTGGGGTTGCTTCCCCATGGAAGGGAGTCACTTTGCCTAAATCCACAAGGTTGGTGGCTTCAGACCTGCTTTCCAGGGTCCTAACTTGGGTCCAGCTGAGAAGCAGACAGACCTCTGCTGTGGCTCTGAGCAGCTCATCTAATTAAAGCTGTAACATTAATTAATGCTTCAGCTGCAAATTGTTGGCATTTCTCTGACTGCACAGAAGTGGAGTTTGTGCCCCTTGGCCTGTCCCTGGGCACCAGTGAGCAGAGCCTGGCCCCAGCTCCTGCCCCCCACAGTTCCTTCAGCTCTGGCTGAGCATTTCTGAGGTCCCCTCTGGGGCTGCTCCTGTGCAGGGTCTCAGCCTGTGCTGCTCCCAGAGCTGCTCCAGGCCCCTCTGCAGCCTGCCCTGGGCTCTCTGCAGCACTTCCCTGGCTCTGGCACTGGGCAGCCAGCACTGGCCCCAGCACTGCAGCTGTGGCCTGACCAGGGCAGAGCAGAGGGGCAGGAGAACCTCCCTTGCCCTGCTGACCACACTGCATCCTGAGACCCTCTGCTCTCTTCACAGCAGCTCTTCTTACAAACACCATTCCAAGTCTAAAATGCCTTTTTGGCGTCTATTTTCTTGTCTGGTTTGGTTTTTCCCCTCCTAACTGTCCCTTTAGCAAACCACTGGCACTGGTTAGCCACTGGCAGGTTGATGGTGTGAGCTCCAGTTGAAGAAGCAGTCTTTGGTTTGCTTCCCACTGTAGGCTGCTATTGGCCCACAGAGCCAGTCCCCAGGTCCTGAAAGCCCTCGTGGCGGCAGCAAGAGATGTCTGAAGGGAAAGAGAGACCAAATCGAAGTCTGCTTTGGGGTGATTGCTTCTCCTTTGGTCCAGCTATGCCCAGGGGCTGGTGTATGATTTCCTAAGGCTAAAGCTTGGCTCCTCTCCCTAGAGCCAGCAGCCAGCATGTCCAGCAAAAGGGCCAAGACGAAGACCACCAAGAAGCGCCCCCAGCGCGCCACCTCCAACGTCTTTGCCATGTTTGACCAGTCGCAGATCCAGGAGTTCAAGGAGGCCTTCAACATGATCGACCAGAACAGGGATGGCTTCATTGACAAAGAGGACCTGCACGACATGCTGGCCTCCCTCGGTAAGGTCACCCCTCTGCCCGTGGCTCTGCAGCAGGCTTGTGCTGCTCCGCCGGCAGCGATTCCGCCTGGGCCAGCTCAGGGGAGCTGTCCCCAGCCCTCAGATGCAGCAGTCTTTGGACTGGAGGTTAGGAAGAAAGTCCTGACTGTGAGGGTGGGGAGACACTGCAGCAGGCCTGCCAGGGAAGCTGTGGGTGCCCTCTCCACAGGGCTTCACCAAAGCCAGGTGGGATGTGGCTCCAAGCAGCCTGCTGTAGTGGGAGCCGACGGCAGGGGGTTGGCACTGGATGATCTTGGGGGTCCCTTACAGCCCAAACCCTTCTGTGGTCTGCGACTGCTTTGTCTGGAAGGTAACCTGGCCCTGCCTGCCCTCGCTCGCAGGTAAGAACCCCACGGATGAGTACCTGGATGCCATGATGAACGAGGCCCCAGGCCCCATCAACTTCACCATGTTCCTCACCATGTTCGGTGAGAAGCTGAACGGCACCGACCCCGAGGACGTCATCAGGAACGCCTTCGCCTGCTTCGACGAGGAGGCCACAGGTGGGTGGCACTCAGCTGCCTGCTGAGGGCAGGGGCACAGAGTCACTGCCTTGCAAGAGTCCTCTAAGATCATTGAGTCCAACTCTACACACTGCCCAAATTCTCCATGGCCCTCAGCACCACAGCGTTTAAGCCCCTCCAGGGATGGGGACTCCACCACTCCCCTGAGCAGCCCTCTCCCTGGAGGTGTCCAAGGCCAGGCTGGATGAGGCCTGGAGCGAGCTGTGCTGGTGGGAGGTGTGTGTGCCTGGGGCAGGGGTCTGCAGCCAGATGGTGCTGGAGGTCCCTTCCAGCCCGTCCCGAAGCCGCCGAGGGCCCACCTGCTGTCTGTGCCCGCAGGCTTCATCCAGGAGGACTACCTGCGGGAGCTGCTGACCACCATGGGCGACAGGTTCACGGAGGAGGAGGTGGACGAGCTGTACCGGGAGGCGCCCATCGACAAGAAGGGCAACTTCAACTACATCGAGTTCACGCGCATCCTGAAGCACGGCGCCCGGGACAAGGACGACTGAGCCGCCCCGCGCCGCCCGCCCAGTCCTGCCTCTCTCACTCTAGTTATCTGTTCTGAGCCACCTTAGGCACCTTCTGCACCTCTGTAATCAGACTGGAAGTGGGGAAAATCCTGGGGGGTGGAGAAGGGAGAGGGGACAAAGCTGCTGGCCTGCAGAGGAGCCTCAGCCTTCCTGGGGAGCTGGATTTGGACACTTTTTGTAAGGAAAAACGTTTTGCAATAAAGATTTGCTAGAAACAGATGTGCCTCTGGGGCTCTGCGGGGGGCTGCAGGCATCTCCCAACTTGGGTTGCTGCGGTGAGATCTGCCCGGGGCCATGGCTAGGGAAGGGCCAGCAGAGAGCCATGTGCCGTTCCTTGGCAGACGGCAGGCCCAGCTTCTGCTCCCTCTGGGTGCAGGACAGCCTCCTGAGGCTCAGCCAGGGCAAGCGCAGGCAGAAAAGAGCAGCCCAAGGGTCTGACTGCAGAACTCTGCAGTGCCCAGAACCTCGGAGCCCTCTCTGTGAGCTGTGTCTCTATTTCTGGCAGGGGCTGGCTGCTGCCAGCCCTCAGCAAGCAGCCGCAGCTGTCTGGCATTCCACAAGCGTTTGCTGCTCCAGAAGGGGCTCCTGGCTGGCTCTCTGCTCTGGTGGCCTTCCAGCACCAAGGGCTTGTCCCCAAGGTCTGCTTGACAATGGAAGTTCTGGGGAAGGCTGAACACTGCTCCACCAGACATGGAAGTTCTGTCTTCCCAAGGAGAGATCTTTGCCCAGACCTCAAATTCAATCCTGTCCCCAGCAGGAGGGGGGCACAGAGCTGCTGGAGAGAGCCCACAGGAGGCCACAGAGATGAGCCCAGGGCTGGAGCAGCTCTGCTGTGAGCACAGGCTGAGGGAGCTGGGGGGTGCAGCCTGCAGAGGAGAAGGCTCCAGGGGCACCTCAGAGCTGCTGCCAGGGCCTGAAGGGAGCCTGCAGGAAGGCTGCAGAGGGACTTGTGCTGAGGGGGCCTGAGCCAGGCCAAGGGCAATGGTTTGGAGCTGAGGCAGAGCAGGCTGAGAGTGGAGCTGAGGCAGAAGTTGTTGAGTGTGAGGGTGGTGAGAGCCTGGCACAGGCTGCCCAGGGAGGCTGTGGCTGCCTCCTGTCTGGCTGGATGAGGCCTGGAGCAGCTGAGTGTAGCTGAGAGGTGTCCCTGGGCATGGCAGGAGGTCGGAGTGGATGAGCTCTAAGCTCCCTTCTAACCCAAACCATTCTGTGATGACTTCTACATTGACGCAAGAGTTCCCTATTACCTCACCACACAGGACAGGACACAAACCCTGTTCAGCACAGAGGGTGTCTCAGCTTCTCCAAGCTTTTTAGCTGAAGGTTTTTTAGCAGAAGGTCACCACTTCTACACACCTGTGGGGGAAATTAATTCCCCTTCCCCTTTCAAGCTCACAGCACCAAAAGAACAAGGCCCATGGAAGTCAATGGTCACGCTCCAAGCCAAGAGAACCTATGTGAGACCACATCAGCACAGCTCTTGGAACAAATTGGCCTTGCTTGCTTAAAAGCCATCTGATGGATGTGAGGAACATCTCTGACCTCAACAGTGAGAACTTTGCCACGTACAAGGGGTCTCCCTCTCTGGAGAGCTTCTGACCGCAGCCTGGCACTGTGCTGCTGGGCAAGCTGCTGTGGGTGCCCTGCTGGAGCAGGGCTTGGGCTGGGGGAGCTCCGGAGGTCACTTCCCACCACACTACACTGACATTCCATGAAGGTTTTGCCAGGCAAACTCCTAGCTGCAGGACAGCAAAGCTTTGGCTCCACTCTAATGTACTGTTTGGCTGCAGCACTGAGCAGAGCCTGGCCCCAGCCTCTTGCCCCCCACAGTTCCTTCAGCTCTTGCTGAGCACTGCTCAGCTGCCCTCTGAGGCTGCTCTTCTGCAGGCTCTCAGCCTTTGCTGCTCACAGAGCTGCTCCAGGCCACTCAGAAGCTCTGCAGCCTGCCCTGCAGTCTCTCCAGTTGTTCCCTGTCTCTGGCACTGGGGAGCAGAGAGCTAGAGCCAATAGTTTCAGGACAGGAGGACAGCTGACATTGCAGCTTGGCAACTGCTGTCATGGAAGCAGTGCTCAGAGTCTGGATCCATTTCGCTGCTGACCTCAGAGCTATCTTTAGCTGCCTTGTTTCTAGGATCACCATCATGTGTGGAGAAACAGAACGGGCCAGGGGACTGACACTGGCATGAGCCATCTGCAACCATGCACCTCTGTGGCCTGTTTCGTCCCAGCACATGTTTCTGGTGGCCTTTGCTCAGCTGGAATGCACTTTGGGATGTTCCTGGGCGTTTGGAATACCTCTGTGAAAACACCAAAGGCACTCAGACAACCTCAGTCCAAATAACCTGTGAGCAACAATCAAAGCATCCTTAGGGATGTTTTGGTGACCAGCAGTTAATCTGCTGCTGGTGTCACTGCTGGCCTGTGCCTCTGCTTAGCTTCCTGACCTCATCTTGCTAACTCTACCAAAAAGAGGCAACAGAAATGATCCAAGGGCTGGAGCCAAAACAATTCTTATTTGCATTCTATGGATCCTGAGGAATACTCTCAATGCTCAGCAAGAGCTGAAGCAGCTGTGGAGGCAAGAGGCTGGGGCCAGGCTCTGCTCACTGGTGCCCAGGGACAGGCAAGGGGCACACAGTGGAAGCCAGGAGGTGGCAGCTGAAGAGCAGGAGAAAGTTGTTTGGTGTGAGGGTGCTGGAGGGCTGGAGTAGGCTGCCCAGAGAGGTTGTGCAGTCTGCTTGTGTGGAGAGCTTCCAGCCCCAGCTGGGCACTGTGCTGCTGGGCAGCTGCTGGGGGTGCCCTGCTGGGGCAGGGCTTGGGCTGGGTGGGCTCCAGAGCTGCCTTCCCAGCACACCAGCTGGGATTCCACTCTCCTCCATTCAGGCCGCACATTAGTAAGTGACCAGAGCTTAATTCACCTCACTGCCAGGACATCTTCAACCTGTTACCTGCACGGCCACTACCCGGGGCTTCAGCACAGACCCCACAGGGTCCTGCAGCCCAACAGCAGCTGCCGGCGGCCCTCAGCCTGGAGCTGCCCCACGTCCCTCCGTGAGCTGCGGTTTGTCCTTCACACCACCTTTCTGAGCTTCTCCCTCTCCTCAAAACCCATCCCCGGGGCTCCGTGCCGGTGCCCGGCGCCGGCAGCGGCTTTCCCCGGGCCGCGCCATCGCTGCTGGAACCCGGGGCGTGGGAGAAGCCGCTCCGGGGACATCCCCGACCCAGCCACCCTGAGGACAGCGATTCAGAACGGGAGGTAACGGGGAGGGCACCTCCTTCTCACCACCTCGCTGAGCTTCTCCTTCAGCTCAAGCTCCGTCCCCGGCCCAGCCCTTCCCGGTACCGGCAGCGACTTCCCCCGGGCCGCGCCACCGCCGCTGGGAGCCGGGGAGGGCCGCAGCCGTTGGGGGCACATCCCCGACCCAGCCACCCTGAGGACAGCGACTCAAAGCCGGGGACAAAGAGTGAGCGAAACCTCCCCGCGGGCACTTCGCTGCCCTTGCGCTGCCCTCTGCCCTGGGCCCTCCGCCGCCCCTCGCTCGCTGCCTCTCCACCCCCGGGAAGGCGATGGTTTTTCCGGGAACTACCTGCAGTTTTCCCGTCGCTCCCTCCCTCGGCGTCTCGGCTCCTTTCGGCCCGAGCGTTCCTTCGCAGCGACCGCCGGGGTGAGGATGGAAGGGTTCGGGGGCTGGCGGCGAGGCGGGAAGGGGCCTGAGGGGGCAGAGATGGCGCCGGGCGCCCGGGCGCGGCTCTGCCTTCCAGCGCTCGTCGCCGGTTAAGGCGGAGGCACCGGCAGCACCTTCGTGGTACCAGTGCCTGAGCCTCCACTGGGGGCGACGAGAGGGGGGGAAGGCGGCTGCCAGAGCCTCAAACAGTGGCGAGTCAAAGGGACCCCCCAGGTTCTCTCCGGTGCCATTTTCGCGTTCGCCTCTGTGCGGCCTAAAAGCCTGAGCGTGGGACGCGGCCTTAGGCCTTCTTTTGCAGGCCAAACCCCCCCACCAACCCGCAGCCCGGTTCAGCGGCTCCGCAACGACGCCACGGGCAAGCTTTCCGCGTGAAATCAGCTGGAGTCGTAGAGCAGAGTGGGTTGGGTCGGGAGGGACCTCCAGAGGCCGCCCTGGCCCTGCAGAGCGCTCCGGCGGCGGCCGCGGAAGTGCCCAGAGCTGCTTTCCCTCGCGGGACGTCAGCCCTCGGGCTGGGGCTGCTCTGGCACTCCTGACCCTGCCCTCGCCACGCTGCCTCCCCTCCCAGAGCCAGCAGCCAGCATGTCCAGCAAAAAGGCCAAGACGAAGACCACCAAGAAGCGCCCCCAGCGCGCCACCTCCAACGTCTTTGCCATGTTTGACCAGTCGCAGATCCAGGAGTTCAAGGAGGCCTTCAACATGATCGACCAGAACAGGGATGGCTTCATTGACAAAGAGGACCTGCACGACATGCTGGCCTCCCTCGGTAAGGTCACCCCTCTGCCCGTGGCTCTGCAGCAGGCTTGTGCTGCTCCGCCGGCAGCGATTCCGCCTGGGCCAGCTCAGGGGAGCTGTCCCCAGCCCTCAGATGCAGCAGTCTTTGGACTGGAGGTTAGGAAGAAAGTCCTGACTGTGAGGGTGGGGAGACACTGCAGCAGGCCTGCCAGGGAAGCTGTGGGTGCCCTCTCCACAGGGCTTCACCAAAGCCAGGTGGGATGTGGCTCCAAGCAGCCTGCTGTAGTGGGAGCCGACGGCAGGGGGTTGGCACTGGATGATCTTGGGGGTCCCTTACAGCCCAAACCCTTCTGTGGTCTGCGACTGCTTTGTCTGGAAGCTAACCTGGCCCTGCCTGCCCTCGCTCGCAGGTAAGAACCCCACGGATGAGTACCTGGATGCCATGATGAACGAGGCCCCAGGCCCCATCAACTTCACCATGTTCCTCACCATGTTCGGTGAGAAGCTGAACGGCACCGACCCCGAGGACGTCATCAGGAACGCCTTCGCCTGCTTCGACGAGGAGGCCACAGGTGGGTGGCACTCAGCTGCCTGCTGAGGGCAGGGGTTCACTTTCATGTCATGTATTTGGGTGATCGATTGTTGCACCTTTCAAGTGAGATGTGACCCAGCTGGCACCCTCTAGCAAGGGGTGAGGACCTGATCCTCAGCTGAATGCTGTACTTGGGCTGCTCCGAGCTTATCAGGAGACAGAATGATTGAGGTTGGCACTGATGTCTATGGCTTCTAAATCCTGGGCAGCCTGGGCCAGGCCCGGACAACCCTTCTGGGGATGGAACTGTTCCTCATGTGCAAGCGAAAACTCCCCTGGGGCAGCTTGCAGCCGTTTCCTCTTGTAGAATCACAGAACTGTTCTGGTTGGAAAAGACCTTTAAGATCATCGAGTCCAAGTGGTTCCCTGGGGGGAGTTGTTCTCGTTTGTACCTTGAGAGAAGTTCTCACTTCGTCCTTGGGAGAAGAGACCAACCTCCATCTGCCTCTAGCCTCCTTTCAGGGAGCTGCAGAGGTGTGAGCAGTACTTTGAAGAGGTGGAACTTTGTAGCCTCTCTGCTAGAGATGTCACCATACCTACAGCTTCCAAGTGTCCACCGCAACCCTTGCAGCCATGCTGCGTGCTCTGAGCCTTTCCCAGGCTGATCCTTTTTCCCCCCGCCGCTCTTTCCAGGCTGTGTATTTTTAGCACCTTTTCAAAGAGCATCCCCTTCCTGCTGAGGTGGAGGCAAACAGTCCCTTCTGTTGGAGAGGCCCTTTTCAGATGCTAATCGACTTCCTCCCTCTGCAGGGCCATCTCCTCAGCTTCTCCTGGAGGAGGAAGTTGTTGTTGGGAGGTTAATTATTTTCTCCCCCCAGGTTGTCTGACTCATTGTGGGCTCTTTTCTTGTGGGCACCAAAAGAAGAGGCTGCCAGTTGGGATATAAAGCCCATGATTGTGCTACCAGCTCTTTTCAGCTGTGACCTTCTGGCTCTGTGCAAACAATAAGTGACTAGTTGAGGCTCCTGGGAAGCTGATAAGATTGAGCTGCTTATCTTGCACCTCGGCCTGCTCAGTGTTTCAGTCTAGTCCTGAGGATCATCCGAGGATCCTGCTTCCACTGCATCTCTGGTGTCTTGGGCTGTCCACAAGCTTTAAGCAGCTGAGTTCTGCTCTTCTGTTGAGTTTGGATTTGTAATGATCAAAATTCATGCTTGAGAACAGTCTCAGAGTCCCAATGTGGCTGGAAGGTCAGAGGAAGCACCGAGAGTGGTGGCCTTCAGCATCATAGAGTCATGGAGTGCCTTGGGTTGGAGGGGACCTCAGAGATCAGCCACTCCACCCTGAACATGAGCCAGCAGTGTGCCTAGGTGGGCAGCAGAGCCAATGGCATCCAGGGCTGGCTCAGGAGCAGTGTGGCCAGCAGGACCAGGGCAGTCCTTCCGCCCCTGTGCTCAGCACTGCTCAGGCCACCCCTGGAGTGCTGTGTCCAGTTCTGGGCTCCTCCATTGCAGAGAGCTGTTGAGGTGCTGGAAGGTGTTGAGCGAAGGGCAGCAAGGCTGAGGAGGGGCCTCGAGCAGAGCCCTGTGAGGAGAGGCTGAGGGAGCTGGGGGGGTGCAGCCTGCAGCAGAGGAGGCTCAGGGCAGAGCTCATTGCTGTCTGCAGCTGCCTGCAGGGAGGCTGTAGCCAGGTGGGGTTGGGCTCTGCTGCCAGGCAGCTAGCACCAGAAGAAGGGGACACAGCCTGAAGCTGTGCCAGGGCAGGTCTAGGCTGGATGTTGTTAGGAAGTTGCTGGCAGAGAGAGTGATTGGCATTGGAATGGGCTGCCCAGGGAGGTGGTGGAGTGGCTGTGCCTGGAGGTGTTTAAGAGGAGGCTGCATGGGCCCACCTGCTGTCTGTGCCCGCAGGCTTCATCCAGGAGGACTACCTGCGGGAGCTGCTGACCACCATGGGCGACAGGTTCACGGAGGAGGAGGTGGACGAGCTGTACCGGGAGGCGCCCATCGACAAGAAGGGCAACTTCAACTACATCGAGTTCACGCGCATCCTGAAGCACGGCGCCCGGGACAAGGACGACTGAGCCGCCCCGCGCCGCCCGCCCCGCGCCACGGCCGCTCTGCTCTCGCTGCTGCTTGCCAGCATCCTTTCTGCAACCGTTTGTAACCTGACAGCTTTTCCCTCTGAGGACTCTGGGGCTGCACCTCGGTGGTGGAACGGTGGAGGTTGGAGCAGATGATCCCTAAGGTCCCTTCCAACTAGGCTGTTCTGTGAACTGGAAGTGTGTGTGGGGAGAGGGGACGCAGTGACAGGTGCAAACTGGAGCACAGCACAAACTGGAACCCAGGAAGTTTCATCTCAGCAGGAGAAAATTCTCTGGTATGAGGCTACTGGAGGCCTGGAGCAGGCTGCCATGGGAGGTTGCAGTCTCCCTCTCTGGAGAGCTTCCTGCTCCAGCTGGGCACTAGGATGCTGGGCAAGCTGCTGTGGGTGCCCTGCTCTGGCAGGGGGTTGTGCTGGGCGGTCTCCAGAGGTCTCTTCCCACCACACCATTCCATGATTATCAGGTAAAGACACAGAGCTGCTGCTTCCCACCGAGATGAGTTTCCCTTCCCCAGCTCAGGCCCTGCTCTGTGTAGCACAGCACACAGGCTTCTCCCACCAGGAGCCCACCCTTGGTCTACCCACAGCTGTAAATACTTTTGCAGTCCTGCTCTCACCTCGTCTGGCCTTAAAAATAAAGCACTGGTCACACTGCTGGGGGACTCTGCCGCTTGCCTTTCTGAGCACAACCTAGCACAGGTTCCCATTCTTTAGCATCTCCTGCTCTTTACTGATTCCTGCCCCATTCCTGCTCATTAAACATTTTAAGTCATCAGGAGGTAGCTGAGGGAGTCTTTTGCCACCTTGGCATCTCCATTTCCTGCCAAATCAGGGCAGAAAATCCTGTGCCAGTGCTGAGGCACCACAACAGGTTGCCAGGAGCAGCTGTGGAGGCTCCAAGCCTGGAGGTGTTCAAGGCTAGGCCAGATGGGTCCTTGAGCAAGCTGGGTGCAGCGAGGTGTCCCTGCCCACGGCAGGGGGCTGGCACTGGATGAGCTTTGAGGTCCATGCCACGAATCTCTGACTTAAGCCAGGATTGCCTTCTCGGCAGGGCAGCCCCGCACAAACCTGCCACTGTCACCTGTCAGACAGAGCTCTGCAGCCCCTGCTGTCCCCTTCTCAGCTGCCCCTCTGCCGAGTTCCTGCACCATCCTGCGACCTGTCGCTGCCCGCAGCCAGCAGCAGGTGGCATTCCAGCTCCTGCCACCACTCAGCTTGCAACGACCTCACCAGCCACTTCTGGGCTTTGGCAGCCTGCAGAGGATACCAGGGCACCTCTGCTGCTGCCCGTTGCCACTCTGCACCTTCTGCACGTGCCCAAGAGCCCAGCGCTGCTGCTGCCCATGCCCTGTTTTCCCAGCACGCTGCAGCTCCTGCCCCCAGGTGCCCATCTTACCATGCACTGTCCTATTGCCATGCATGCAGAGATGAGCTCCCTGCCACACCTGAGCTCTGATGCACTGTGGGGATGCCACCAGCCCCCTGAGCTCCTCAGTCCCGGGGTGCCTGAGCTGCTGGCAGTGTGCTGGTCCTGCTTAGCAGCTGCCCGAGACCACAGCTGCAGGTGAGGCCCCAGCCTGGACCTTCCTCCCCGAGGGCCTCAAGGCCCAGGCATCTGGAAAGCCTGCAACAGGAGAGGGAGATGCAGGCCCCTGGCGTGTGGAAGGCTCTTAGGTGCAGGCATAAACGATGAACTGGGAGAGGGGCAGCCCTGGAGGGGTCTGAGGAGGGTGTGGCCACAGGACTTGGGGACATGCTTCAGTGGCCATGGTGGTGCTGGGTTGCTGTCTGGGCTGGATGACCTTGGAGGGCTTTGCCTGCCCAAACAATTCCATGAGTCTACAAGCAAATGCAACCTTTTCCCCTCTGTGTGTCCAGCTTCTGTCAGCTCAGTGCTTGGACTATTCACAGCTCCCAGGGCAGATGCTGCAGAGCCTTTCGGTGGACTTCAGCCCAGGCAGTTGTGTCCCTGGGTGTCAGCAGGCGTTGGGCAAGCCCCGGTGAGGTCAGCTGTTGGAGCTGCTGTGTGCAAATAGCTGCTGAGCAGGCAGCTGGGGACAGAGGAAGCGAAAAAGCCCTCTCCAACCCCAGAAGGATTCACCTCCAGGAGTTCTCTGTCCTCCACAGCCCGTAGGACTCCAGGAGCTGGAACATTCCCTTGGGATGCCTCTCACTCCGTGACTAAGCAGCACATGTTTGTTCCAGTTGATGACCTCCATTACCTCGGGATGACTCCACCAGGCTGACAGATCACAGCCTCCAAAAGTTTCCACAGCAGTGGCAGTGGTGATGGGAAAAGAGCTGCAGGAGAGGGCGATGACAGAAAAAGATGACAAAGCCTTAAGGAGGGTCCTTAAGGAGGACTGGAGCAGTCCTGCTGACACTGGGAATCACAAAGCTGGTCCAGGTCACCTCCTCCTGCCTGCAGAGCCCGCACTTGGAAAAACTCCTGCCAGAAGAAGGGCAATGATGGGATGTGGTGGGAAGGAACCCCTGAAATTCATCCAGCTCAAGCCCTGCCCCAGCAGGGCACCCACAGCAGCTGCCCAGCAGCACAGTGCCCAGCTGGGGCTGGAAGCTCTCCACACAAGCAGACTGCACAACCTCTCTGGGCAGCCTGCTCCAGCCCTCCAGCACCCTCACACCAAACAACTTTCTCCTGCTCTTCAGCTGCCACCTCCTGGCTTCACTCAGTGGTGCTGCGTGGAAAATAAACTCCCTGCAATCTCCCAGCACTGAAAACCCAACAGAGAGACACTAGAACAGGCTGCCAAGGAGGTTGTGGATGCTCCCTTCCTGGAGGTGTTTGAAGCCAAGCTGGATGAGGCACTGATGAGCTGGAAGATCCCTTCCTACCCAAACCATTCCATCAATCTCTGCACAATGGCCTTCTGGAGCACAGGGCCCCAGGGGATGTCTGGGCGGCAGCCAACACCCCTTAGCTGTCACCTCAGCAGTGACAACTTCATTCTTCTCTTTAGTCATGGAAGATGCTGTGCAGGGCTCCACCCAGGTGAGGAGATCAGCTCACTCCGACCACCTGCAGGATGGATGCAGCAACCCCTAAGTGCCCAAAGTTGAATCCCACCTGCTGATGTTGGCAATCAATTCCAAACCAAGGACTTTGGAGCTCTAGGGGGTGAAGCTGGCACCAAAGATGAAGAACATGATCATGGTGGGGCTGCAACTTTGATTCTCCAAGCATCTCTCCAGACATGACTCCAGGTGCAGCAAAGCCAGCAGAGAAAGCAGTTCCAAACTCACTGTGATAGAAGTTCCACAAGAGCTATCGATGTGTCCTGGTAGCCAAGAAGGCTGATGGCCAGCAGGGCAAGTTCTCCTGCCCTCTGCTCTGCCCTGCTGAGGCCACAGCTGCAGTGCTGGGGCCAGTGCTGGGCACCCCAGTGCCAGGGCCAGGGAAGTGCTGCAGAGAGCCCAGGGCAGGCTGCAGAGCTGCTGAGGGGCCTGCAGCAGCTCTGGGAGCAGCACAGGCTGAGAGCCCTGGGGCTGAGAGCCTGCACAGGAGCAGCCCCAGAGGGGACCTCAGCAATGCTCAGCAAGAGATGAAGGAGCTGTGGGGGGCAAGAGCCTGGGGCCAGGCTCTGCTCAGTGGTGCCCAGGGACAGGGCAAGGGGCACACAGTGGAAGCCAGGAGGTGGCAGCTGAAGAGCAGGAGAAAGTTGTTTGGTGTGAGGGTGCTGGAGGGCTGGAGCAGGCTGCCCAGAGAGGCTGTGCAGTCTGCTTGTGTGGAGAGCTTCCAGCCCCAGCTGGGCACTGTGCTGCTGGGCAGCTGCTGTGGGTGCCCTGCTGGGGCAGGGCTGGGCTGGGGGAGCTCCAAGGGTCCCTTCCAGCCACAGCACTCTGGGATTCTGCATCTGAGCAGCCTCTAGAAGCTCAGGGACTGTCTTCAAAGACAGGGCTGCTGATATGGTGTCAAGTCCCACTAGGCAAGGAGATGAACTTGGCTGAAGCTGTTTGTTGTGTGATCAGGGGGAGCAGGAGCAGGCCTGGTCTGGTGGAGGCAGGGAGGTCAAGAGTCTTCAAGTGGTAAGGCAGCCTCAAGTTGTGCCAGGGTAGGTTTGGGTTGGAGATGAGGAACAGTTTTTGTGCTGCAGGAGTGGTCAGTCACTGGCACAGGCTGCCCAGGGAGGTGGTGGTGTGCCCATCGCTGGAGGGGCTCCAGACAGCTATGGGCATGGCAGCTGGAGCCATGGTTTGGTGGCCATGGTGGGGCTGGGCTGGTGCTGGGCTGGATGATCCTGGAGGCCTTTTCCCTCCCAAACAATTCCATGAGTCTGTGACGCAATTTGTAGAGGGGCCTGAGGCACTGCCCCATGCACCACTGCATGGGGAACATTCCTGGGATCCCGCAGCCCAGCAGAGCTGGGAGGGGTTGGTTCTGACACCCTGAAAAATGGAGCCCAGGATCAGTGGGAAAAGAAAACTTTTGTTTTCCTGCTCAGAGAGGTGTCCTTGCTGAGAGCAACAGCCCAAAGCAGCCCAAAACCCAGAGACAAACTCCCAGCCCGAACTGACCTCAAAGGAAAGCAAGGACGGGGAAAGGAGGGGACAGAAGATACAAAGGAAACAAAGTGGCAAAGGCAACGAAGCAAAAGGAAGAAACAAGCAAGAGGGGCAAGAGGAAAGGGGAGGGAGGAATGGGGGAAAGGAAGGGGGAAAAAGAACGCAAAGGGGAAAAGAAAGAGGGGGCAAGGGGGAATATAAGGGGGAGGTGAAAAGGAGAGGGGAGGCAAAAGAAGGAAAAGGGGGCAAGAGAATAGGAGGGGAAGGGAAAAAAAAGGGAAAGGGGTAGCAAAACCGAGAGGACGAAAACCGGGATGCTAAAAAAAGGCGGAGAGAAGGAAGCAGTGGAAAGGAGAAGGGAGAGCAGAAGCCAGGGAGCCGTTCGCGGCTCAGCTGCGCAGCAGCCCCGGGCCGAGCGGACTCTCTTCACCCCTGGCGTCTCTTTGTTAACTTCCCCCAGCACTTCTCGTCCGCCGCTCCGGCAGGAACCGAGCCCGGACCTGAGGAACAACAGCAGCAGGCAGCAGCCTGCGGCGGCAGCGCTCCCAGCCGGGCCGCAGGCACAAGCCGGGAGGCGCAGGACGGCCGCGGAAGCAGGCCCGCTGGGCACGCACAGCGCCCGCCACGGCAGCCCCGCCAGCAACGTGCCCCCCGGCTGCCGCACGCCGCCCGGGCAGGCCTGAGGGCAGCCCGCGGAGGGAAGGCGGCCCCGAGGGCGGGAAGCCGCCCAAGGGCACACGGGGCGGGCTGCGGGCGGCGAGCGACCCGCACGGCTGCACCGGGACCCTTCCTCGGCGGCCAGGTATGGCGGACGGCGCCGCGTTGGGTACACACACACAAGCTGTCAACAGCGGGCTGGACCCCCGCAAGCCGCCAACACCGAGCTGGGCACCTCTAAGCCGCTAACACCGAGCTACCCGCCCCCAGCCAACCGGCAGCACCGAGCTGCACCCCCCCGCAGGCCGGCAGCACGGCGCTGCGCCGGCTCCCCGGGCCGCCCTCCCCGCACGGACGTTGCACGGCCCGCGGCTATCGCAGCCGTTTGATCCCTGCCGTAATGCCACACCGAAACAGTTGCGATGTTCCCGGGTGGATTTGCCGCCGCTGCTGCCTCCTCGGCCGTGCCCCCGAGCTGCGGCGGGACGGGTGAAGGAACTCGGCTCCACCATTTCCTCCGGCGCCCGCTCCTCCTCCGGCAGCCCAACACGTGGCGGTGCAGCAACAACACAAATACCGCCGGGAGCGCTTTGCTGGCACTTTCCATTCCTGTGTCCCCCGCGCCCGCAGAATAAATGCCTTTCCATATGGGATTCCGCTCCGAAAGGGCTCTGGGAATTGGGGGGTGAACTGGGAGGGGTGGTAGGCATCGGGAGTTAGGTCCCTGGAAAAGAGCAGCCGGGAGATGCCAGGCTCTCCCCATCCCGCAGGAAAGCCAAACTGTTGCTACACGGCGCCAAACTGCGGATTTCACTGTTTTGTTTTCTCACAGCGACTAAACCCCAGCTGGGATGGAGGATGGTAAGAAAAACAGCCTTTAAGGGCCCAGAAACCAAAACAAATGCCCCCAAACCGTGTGTGTGTGTGTGGGGGGGGGGGGGGGGGGGGTAGTGCTATGGAAGGGGAGGTAGGAGGTGATGCACCATCACCTCCTTCCCCCCGACGTCAAGCAGAGATGAGGAGGGGGCTCCACTCGTGCCCCGGCCCTAGGGACCCTCCTTTCTTCTCGCCTCTATTGAGGGTGAAGGAGTGGGTGGTTCATCCGGCAGCAACAGGAGGAGGCTAGTCAAGGGCAGCTGTCAAAATCCCCCCCCCCCCCCTTCCTCTTCCCTGCTCCTTTTCCCTCCCTTCTCCTTCCAGTTTAATGATCAAACGTCTGCCTGGAAGAAAGCCGAGGAGCGAGAGGAGGCACGGAAGATTCTTCCCCCCCTCCACCTCCGCTGTGTGTGTGCAGGAACAAGTGAACAAGTGGGTACGAGCAACCCCCCCTCCCGTTTTACTCCGCCGTCCCTCCCCGTCTGACAGAGCCGGGAGGGGAGGAGAGAGAAGGGAGAGGAGGAGGAGGCAGCCTCGAGTGCCAGTGCATCGCCGGGTTACTCGCCGTGGGGAGGCGGGGGGAGGCGGCCGCCCTGCACCTTTCCCTCCCGGGCTTCTCCTCACTTTAGCAACCGGGCCCGGTGGAAAGGAACAAAGGGACCGTGTGTGTGTGTGGAGGAGATAACGGGAAAAGGAAAACCTCCACCGGAATAAATCCCCTCATCCTCCCGGGGCTGGAGGGAAAGGCAAAGTGCCCTGCGGCTGCCGCTGACAGGCGCCTGGCTCCGAGCTGCTGCTGCTTCATCACCATCATCATCACCACCGCCGTGCTCTCCCTCCTCAGCCTTCTCGGTGACGAGTTCCAAGGGGGGAGCAGTGCCCGACAACAACGGGGAAGAGAAACTTGGATCTGTCCTGCGACCGAGATGAAAAGTAAAAAAGGTAGCTGGGGGCGGGGGGAGGCAGCGGGGATCCCCAGATAGCTCTCCACGGGCACGGCTCGGGCCGGGGGGCGTTGCTGCCAAGCCGGAGGGAGTCTCGCTTTCCTCGGGAGCCCGGTGCAGTGTCCCCCCTCCCATGGAAGATGGCAGTGGCTGCTGCTTTCCCAGACAAAACACGCGGGGCTGTTGTCTGAGCAGCCGCCTCGCTGGCTCCCTGTCAAAAACATGCCCAAAGCCGCCCTCTTTGTGCCTACCGCAACTTTGCGTTCGCTCCTTCTTGTTCAGCCCCGCCGTGCCCTCCCCGAAGTCGCTTTTTGTCCGTTTGCCCACCGGGCAAAAGGAGGGGGGCGAGTGTGGGGTCGCTGTCCCGGCTTGGGGCACCCCCGGCCCCAGCTCCGCTGACTCTTTGTTCGCGGTGAACACGTTTGGGCTGGGGGTGGGGGTGGCTTGTGAGAAACGAGAGGGTCCCAAAGCTCCTCCTGACTTGCAGCTGCCTTGTTTTGGTTCGAGTTGCCTCATTTCCCTTCTCTTTATCCCTCTAAAAGAGGAAAACAAAAAAACCCAAACCCAAACACCCGAAAGTACAAAAGTTTCGACTCGGGGTCGAAAGGAGGAAGAGGGGCCGAGGTTTTTTCCCCACCCCCCCTGCCAAAATAAGGCTTCTTCAAAGTTTTCTTTGTGTGAATTCCCAGACCTAAAACTTTGCCCCCGTGGGCTTTTAAAAAGTGCTTTTTAAATCGCTCTCCAATCGCAGCTCGGCCACAAAGGCGCGGGACGTGCGGGTAGGACTTCAGTCGCGACTCTGCTCTCCGTCGCGATTCACGCAGCGCCAGCCCGCTCGGGAGCCAGGGGGGGTTCGCATGCACAAGAACACCATTAAATGACCCAAAAATGGAGGGTCTGAGTGGAGGCGGGGGGGAAGCGTAAGAAGTGCGCATGTTCAACGGCCGGAGTTGGGCTGTTTCTTACCCCCACCCCCCAGCCACATTCCTGCGGCTCCGCGCAGAGCAGCCCCGCTCCTCGCTAATGGCCCTGCGGTAATTAACGCACATGTCGGGAGATGCGATGCGCTAAGGCGGGTCGGGGCCGCTGGCAGCAGCCCTCTGCAGGCGCCCCCCGGCCGGCAGCAGCGGGCACACGGGCGGATGGAGCGCCGAACGCTTAAGTTTGGAGTTAGCTTTGCAGGCTGTTTGATCGCGGCGTGCTCCGCAGGCAGCCCAGCGGCGCGGCGGCGGGGCTCGGCCCCCCGAGGTAGGCTGACGGGAGGGCCTCTTGCTCCTCTTTCGCCCCTCTTTTTATTCCCTCCCCCCCCTTTTTAACTCTTTTTCGTCTCAGTTTTTTATCTTTTAAATATTTTTCATTTTTCTATTTTTCCTCCTTTTAATTATCCCTTATTTTTTCTTCTATTTTTTCTTTCTTTTCCCCCTCTTTTCCTTCCCCCCCTTTCTTTTTTTTTCCTCCACTTCTTTTTCGTTCTTCTCTTTCCCCTTTTCTCTGTCTCTTTCTCTCCTCTTCCCCCCCGCCTTTTCCCCCCTCGCCGTGCCCGAACCCAGCGCAGTTATTTTTAGGACATTCCAGCGCTCCCTGTTTGCACAGCAGCGGTGGAGCTGGTTTCCTGCTGCTCACTCCCATTGTTCGGGCTGCTCCCCCCTCTCCCCTTTTCTCCTCTCACCCCCCAGCCCCCACCCCCCCAGGGCAGCTGCTGAGACACCAAACTCCTGCGAACTGCAGGGTGAAAAGCGCTGACGTCGCTCCGAGGTGTCCATGTGTAGGGCTTTGTGCGCGCCTGGCAGAGGGGGGGCTGGCAGGGCCGGAACAATGGGAACAATGAGGGGTGACAGGCTGAGGAGGGACAACTTGAGAGAGAGGAGAGGGGCCGGGGGCCGCGGCGGGGGCAGGGCTGCGCGGCAGGAGTTAAAGGGGTGGAGACGCGGAGGGAAACTTTGCGCCGCGGGCCGGGGGGTGCCTTTGTTTCCGCCAAGGTTGGTCGGGGCTTGTCGCTACTCGTGACCTGGCGGCCCAGCGCCGCTCGCAACTCCGCCGGGAGTGACTCCGCCGCCGGGGCCCGCACCCCGAAGCCGGGGAGAGGCAGAGCCGAGAGATTCACCAGTCAGGCCCCCCCACATCTGGCTGGCGTGGGGACCGGAGCCCCCCAAATCTGGCCGGTTTAGCCCGATGAAGTGCAGATTGTGCAACAGGAGAAACCGCACAAACCTGGTTCCTCAATTCCCTTCCCTGGGAGGAAAGAGGGGCAGGGGTTTGGTGGGGCTTTGGGGTTGCGTTGGGGTTTGGCTGTGGATGCTCCCTCCTGCGTCCAGGTCGTTCTCGGGGAGCAGTGACCGGGACGGTTTTTTTGGTGGGGCTTCGAAGCTGGGATGAAATTTGAGCTGCTTCGGTGCCCGCCTGGAGGCTGCTGCCTGTTGGTCGTTCTTCCTGTGGTTTGGTTGCTGGGGGGAGCTGGGTTGGGTTGTGCTGAGATTTGGGGAGGGGGAGTTGCGTTTTTGTGGGGGTCACTGGTTTGAGGTGTTTGGTGTTATGGTGTTGGGGGCTTGTGGTTTTGAGGTGTTTGGGAGGGTGGTTGTGTTTGGGGGTGTTTGGCTTTGGGGGGGTTCGCTGTGGTTTTGGGGGGGCTGTGCTTTGGGTTGTGGTTTTGGAGAGGTTATTGTGGTTTTGGGGGGCGGTGGAGTTTGGGTTTGGAGGTGTCCGGCTGCATTTGGGGGACTTTGGGAGTTTGTGGGGAGTTGTGGTTTTGGCTGGGTTTGGTTTGGGGGGTGTTTGGTTGTCTTTTGGGGAGTGGTTTGTTGGCTCAGGGGAGTGCTGGGTTGCCGGGGGCTGGTTCGGGGGGGGGGGTGCCTTGGTGCGGTGCTTGCGGAGCTGCCAGCCCGAGTCTGAGCGCCGCGGGGGCTCCGTGCAGGATGGCTTCATTGAGGGCTAAGGAGCCGATAGGGCCTGGGCCGGAGCAGGGGGAGGCATCTGCTCGAGTCCGCACATGTCGGGGAGCCCTCTCCAGCCTGGGTTAGAGCAGGATCGGGGCTGGGAGGTGGGAGCTGCTTCTCTGTGTCTCCGAGCCCTTCGGGAGCTCCGAGACGTCCAAGGTGGGGGGGCTGGGGGTGGCTTTTGTTCATCCCCTTCCTGGTCAGAAGGTTGTCGGCTCTGCTTTGAACAGCAAGGGGCTGCTGCTGCCCTCCCTCCCACACCCTGGCACAGGTTGTTTGTCCTGAGCCTCGGCCCACATTTTTCATCTGCTTTGACTTCCTCAGCCTCCCTAAAATACTTTGTCCTTCCCCTCCTTCTGCAGGAGCAGGAGGCAGTTTGGAACTCAGCCTTGCTCCTGGCTCTGCTCACGCCTGCCAGGCTGTTAATGGTTGGGTGTTGAGCCTGCACTAGGTTGTGACCTCCTCTAAGGGCTTGTTCCAGGCAGCACAACGTTCAGGATGCGGGGGACACCTCCAGCTGGGAGGCTGGAGGAGGATGCAGGCATTTGTTTAGGCTGAGTAGTAGAAGTGGCTTCACAGAAAGGGTTCTGCAGGCACTGGACCCGGCTGTCGGGGAGGTGGTGGAGTCCCCATCCCTGGAGGTGATTCTGCGTGCTGAGGCTGGGCAGTCTTGGGTGGGTTTTGTGTCCTTGTGTGGGGTGTGTAGGAGAAATGTCTTTAGCAGAGAGGTGGTGCTGAGGGCTGTAGGTGGTGGCTCGGCAGCAGTGCTGGGATTGTGAGCTCTGGGTGACAGTTGGGCTTGGTGACCTCAGAGCTCTCTTCCAACCGCAGCAGCTCTTCTGTAGAGGAGAGGCTGCTGGTGTGGTTCTGAAGCCACAGATAGCATGGGCAGACCATCTGGGCCTGGTGGTGGGACAGTGCTGGCATGGGCAGACCATTTAGGGGTGGTGGGGGATTTGTCTGTAAATACCTGAGGTGTGGGTGTCCAGCTGAAGGTGCCAGACTCTTTGGGATGGTACCCAGTGACAGGACAAGGAACTGAGCTACAAAGCTGCTGAGGGGCCTGGAGCAGCAAAGGCTAAGAGCAGCCCCAGAGGGGACCTCAGCAATGCTCAGCAAGAGCTGAAGCAGCTGTGGGGGGCAAGAGGCTGGGGCCAGGCTCTGCTCACTGGTGCCCAGGGACAGGGCAAGGGGCACACAGTGGAAGCCAGGAGGTGGCAGCTGAAGAGCAGGAGAAAGTTGTTTGGTGTGAGGGTGCTGGAGGGCTGGAGCAGGCTGCCCAGAGAGGTTGTGCAGTCTGCTTGTGTGGAGAGCTTCCAGCCCCAGCTGGGCACTGTGCTGCTGGGCAGATGCTGTGGGTGCCCTGCTGGGGCAGGGCTTGTGGAGCTCCAGAGCTCCCTTCCAGCCGTTCTGTGCTGGGAATATTCAGGAGCTGTTGCTCTCTTCCACCCAAGGGAAGGCAGAACTGAGGCAGCAGCCTGCACTCCCTGCCTGCGCCTGGCAAACAAGGCTCAGGTGCAGTCAAAGTCACCGCCCGGCCAACCGTCACCTGCCTGTCCCGCAGTGAGTCACCAGGCAGCACCCAGCAGCAGCTGCCCTTTGCTCGTGTGGCGGCGGTGACACACTGAGTTAGTGACACACTGAGCTGCCCTCGCTCCAGCGGCCAGCCCGCGGCTGCTGCCACCTCTCCTGCCTCAGGAGCGCAGCGGCGGTGGGCGGCAGCCAGCGGCCCCGCAGGAAGCCAGGGTGGGACATGTCCTACTCTGTCCCAGCTGACAGCGCTTGGCAGGAGGAGCAGCAGCCACGTTGTGGCTGTCAAGGCTGTGTTTCATCAAAGCTTTCCTGCTGATCACAGCCCAGCTTTGTTTCTCCTGTCTTGTGAGTAATCAGCCCCTGCGCCGCTGGCTTCCTGTGCTAGCAGCGCCCAGCTGAAAGGAGCTGCTGGCCAGGCTCCATCCCGGCCTCCTGCCATCCGGCACCATCAGTGGAGCCTGCTGGACACCACCGGCAACCCCCGGATGACCTCCTCGCTTATTTCACCTCCTTCTCTCCTGTCTCCTCCTCAACACACTTCATCTAAACAGAGAAACTGCTTCTGCAGGGCAAAACCAAAGCAGCACGAGTGGCTTGCAGAGGAGCAACAGGCCAGGGAACAGCATGGTGGGAAGGGACCTCTGGAGCCCACCCAGTGCACCCCCTGTCCCAGCAGGGCACCCACAGCAGCTGCCCAGCAGCACAGTGCCCAGCTGGGGCTGGAAGCTCTCCACACAAGCAGACTGCACAACCTCTCTGGGCAGCCTGCTCCAGCCCTCCAGCACCCTCACACCAAACAACTTTCTCCTGCTCTTCAGCTGCCACCTCCTGGCTTCCACTGTGTGCCCCTTGCCCTGTCCCTGGGCACCACTGAGCAGAGCCTGGCCCCAGCCTCTGGTCCCCCACAGCTCCTTCATCTCTTGCTGAGGTCCCCTCTGGGGCTGCTCCTGTGCAGGCTCTCAGCCCCAGGGCTCTCAGCCTGTGCTGCTCCCAGAGCTGCTCCAGGCCCCTCGGCAGCCTCCCCTGGATCTGGAGCCAGGTTTGCAGTCGCTTGAGGAGGTGCTGAGCTGCTGTTGCAGAGCCCTTGGTGCTGTCCCTGTGGGATCTCGGTTGTAGAGAAGTGCTCCTGAAGGTTTGATGGTGCAAGGCCTCTGCTCTGGGCTGGGATGTGTGACAGGACTTTTCCTGCAGCTGTGCTAGATGCAAAAGCAGCCTCTGGGCATGGTTTTGCAAGCAGGCTCACCACACTTTCTCCATGAATAAAGACCCTGTTGACACAGCGTGGACCTTATCTCCTGTGCCGTTGTTCCTGGGCCGTGACTGGATAATTCATGGAGCTAATCATCAGAGGAGAAACTTGGTGGTGTGTCAGTGCAGGCTTGGCTGCTGACATCAATCAGCAGTGCAGGGGCTGGAAACAATACTAAGTAAGTTCCTGGAGGAACTCTGCCAGGGCAGTCACAGATTGGTCATCCTGCTGGGAAAGTGCCTCAGCAACAGGCAGGGAGGGTTGGGCAACTGCTCTGAGCTGGAGACTGCTGGGGCAACCTCTAACCTGAGCCTAAAGGCGTTGGGGCCACCCGCACCGGGCTGGACACTGGGCTGGAGGTGTCGGCACAGCCTGTGCCCTGAGCTGCAGGGTGCTGCAGCAGCAGGAAGGGACTGCGCCGGCAGCTGGGCTTGGACGGGTGGGTAGAGGTCCTCAGCTCCCCCGCCCCAGGTGTGAGGAGGATTTGCACACCCCGAGACTCTCTTCCCCTTGTGGTGTGGTGCTTCGGGGGTGCCTTTGGGCTTTAGGTGATGTTCATTTCTACAGTGTTTTTACTTGTGGAAGTACCCAGAGCTGAAAATAAAGTCACAGAAGGGCTTTGAGTGGAAAGACCTCCATGCTCGCCCACTCCAACCATTCTCCACCTCTGCCCATGCTGGGACTGAGCCATGGCCCTCAGCACCATGGCTCTGCCTCTTGGGAACACCTCCAGGGGTGGGCACTCAGCCACCAAACTGGGCAGCCTGGGCCAGGCTTGCAGAACCCTTCCAGTCGAGAAGTTTCTTCTCAATTCCAACCTAAACCTCCCCTGGGGTAACCTGAGGCCATTTCCTCTTGTCCTGTGCCTTGTTCCTAGGCAGCAGAGCCCAACCCCAGCTGGCTGCAGCCTCCTCTCAGGGAGCTGCAGAGGACAATGAGGTCTCCCTCAGCCTCTTCTTCCCCACACTTGCAGCCCCCCAGCTCCCTTAGCTGCTCCTCCCCAGCCCTGCTCTCCAGACCCTGCCCCAGCCCTGCTGCCCTTCTCTGGACCTTCTCCAGCCCCCGTTTTAGGGCTGCCTTTGTTTCCTCGCACAGAGTCTCCGAGTTCTGGCTGCTTGCCCACGTGGAGCGTTTCACTTCTGACCTTTAGCTGCTCCTTACTCTGAGGTTTGTTTGGTTTCGGTGTGAGTGACCCAAGCTTCTCCTCCCCCCGCAGTCTGGGGCTGAACACGCAGGAGCTGAAGGACTTGTTTGGCCTTCTGGAGCTTCTAGGAGATGTTTCTGCCAACCAGCGCTGATCTCACTGGGATCTTAGCTGGAGTTACACAGGGTTTGTAAGATCCCTGCTGTGGGGAGCACTAAGCTGTGTCTTGCTCTCTGCCCTTCTCTTGTATTGCACCATTTGTTTCCTTGCACGCCTCCAGACTTCTCCAACGTCAACCACAGGGGCAGAGCTTGAGCCTTTCTCAACTAATTAACCACTCATAACTAGTTTGTTTCAATTTGATTTGCACACCACAGCTTCATCTTCTAATGCTGTGATGTGACACCAGGATGTGGGACTGACTGGAGGGCAGGGATGGCACCCAGAGTGGTCTCGACAGGCTGGAGAAGGGAGCCAGTGCCAACCTCATGAGGTGCAACAAGGCACAAGGCAAGGTCCTGCAGCTGGCCCAGGCCAGGCCCAGGCACAAATCCAGGCTGGGGGCAGAGTGGGTTGGGAGCAGCCCTGAAGAAAGAGCCTTGGGGGTGTTGGGTGCTGAGCAGCTCCCCAGCAGCCAGCAGTGCCCTCCTGCAGCCCAGCAGGCAGCTGTGTGCTGGCTGCAGCCAGGGGAGGGTGGGCAGAGGGCAGGAGAGGGCATTGTGCCCCTTGGCTCTGCTCAGACCTCACCTCCAGCACTGCCCTCAGCTCTGCTCTCCCCATCAGAAGAAGGGCACAGAGCTGCTGGAGAGAGGCCAGAGGAGGTCACAAAGATGATGCCAGGGCTGGAGCTGCTCTGCTGTGAGCACAGGCAGAGGGAGCCTGCAGGGGGACTTGTGCTGAGGGGCCTGAGCCAGGCCAAGGGCAATGGTTTGGAGCTGAGGCAGAGCAGGCTGAGAGTGGAGCTGAGGCAGAAGTTGTTGAGTGTGAGGGTGGTGAGAGCCTGGCACAGGCTGCCCAGGGAGGCTGTGGCTGCCTCCTGCCTGGGGCTGTTGCAGGCCAGGCTGGATGAGGCCTGGAGCAGCTGAGTGTGGCTGAGATGCCCCTGGCATGGAAGGAGGTTGGAGGGGATGATCTTGGAGATCCTTTCTCCCCACCCCGTTTTGTGAATCTCTGAACATTGCACCGGTGAATGTGTGAGAGGAAAAACAAGGTGAGGGAAGAAAGAAAGGAATCAGGATGCAAAGTGGTGCCTTGGAAAGCAACGAGTGCCAGCCAGACATAAAGTGGTTGTGGTTGGTTGGTACTCCAAGTGCACTTCAGGTGGAGAGGTTGCCCTGGTGGACTCTCAGGCCCTTGGTTCTTCTCATTCCCCTCTACTTTGGTGTCCCTCCCGGGTGCGAGTCCGCTCCGAGGTGGGGCAGGCACTGCTCCCCTCTGCTGGCTGCTGTTGCTCTCTTCTTTCGGATCAGCAGATCTGACAGCAGCTCTCAAAGCCTCAAGCTCCATCTGCCAGGAGAGGCTCTCCAGCACCCCCCAGAACCGTTACTGGCCCACTCCTTGAGTTGGGTGTCTCCAGCCCCTGCTTTTTGAGCTTTTGAGGAGAAGCATGGGTTCAGGCAGCCTTGGTGGCAGGTCAGAGCTATGCAGAAGGCTGCCAGGGGAAGCAGAAACTGAGGGCTTGCAGAGCAGGCCAGGCCTGCTGCTGCTGCTGGTTCAGCTTGGCAGGGTTGCAGGACAGGTCTGAGAGAAGCACAGTGAGGACAGGTGGTGGAACACAGGGTGACCCACAGGGTGTTGGACCAGAGTGGCTGAAGCATTTGGGAGGCACCAGTTCAGGCTCGGGGGTGAGGAGAAGGAGAGCACCACGGTCCTCAGCACCACCTCCACAGCTCTGAGACCCCTCCAGGCATGGGGACCCCAGTGCTGCCCTGGGCAGCCTGGGCCAGGCCTGGACACCCCTTCTGGGGCAGGAATTGCTGCTCATGTCCAACCTAAATGTTCCCTGGGGCAGCTCGAGGTCATTTACTCTTGTCCTGTTAGTTGTTCTTCGGGAGCAGAGCCCAGCCGCAGCTGGCTGCAGCCTCCTCCTGGGGAGCTGCAGAGGGCAATGAGGTCTCCCTCAGCCTCCTCTAGTCCATACTGCACCCCTCCAGCTCCCTCTGCTGCTCCTCCCCAGCCCTATTCTCCGGGGCTTGCTTGCCCCGTCTGGCCCTGCTCCAGCCCCTCTGTGTCCGTCTGGGAGAGAGGGACCCGCACTGAGCGCTGCAGAGGGGCCGGGGGGGCTGCTCCGGCAGCAGGGTCTGGGGAGCTCCCCGGCAGCCCGGCACATCGCTGCTGCCCTGTCGCCCGCAGGTGGAGTTGCGCTGTCGGGCAGCGAGACGGAGGACGATGACACCATGGACGTGCCCCTGGACCTGTCGTCGGGCTCGGGCAAGCGGCGGCGCCGCGGGAACCTGCCCAAGGAGTCTGTGCAGATCCTGCGGGACTGGCTCTACGAGCACCGCTACAACGCCTACCCCTCGGAGCAGGAGAAGGCGCTGCTGTCGCGCCAGACGCACCTCTCCACGCTGCAGGTACGCTGCCCACCGCGGGCACCCGGGCTGGGCACAGCGCCTCGGCCGCCCCGGGCTGCAGGCCTGCTGGCGCTCCACAGCTGCCCGAAGGCAGCCGGGGCCGGGTGGCGTTGGGCTCCTCTGCCCAGCAGCAAGTCGCAGAGCAAGATTGCACGGCCTCAGGTTTTGCCAGGAGAGGTTTAGGCTGGACATGAGGAACAATTTCTGCCCCAAAGCGGTTGTCCAGGCCTGGCTCAGGCTACCTAGGTGAAGCCCCTACCTCTGGAGGGATTCCAAGGCTCTGGAGCTGTGGTACTGAGGGCCATGGGTTGGTGGTGTCCTGGCACTGCTGGGGTAAGGCTAGGCTGGATGATCTGGAGGGTCTCTTCCAGCCAAGACAGTTGTGTGGCTCCACACTGAGACACTTGAGAAGCTCTATCTCATCGGGGCTGTGAGACCACTTGGGTGCATGATTCTTGTCTTCTCTCACCGTCTCTGGTGGAAAACTTCTGTTGTGAAGGTGCTGGAGACCTGGGGCAGGCTGCCCAGAGAGAATGTGCAGTCTCCTTGTCTGGAGGGCTTCCAGCCCCAGCTGGGCACTGTGCTGCTGGGCAGATGCTGTGGAGCAGGGCCTGGGCTGGGTGAGCTCCAGAGGTCCCTTCCCACTACACCACTCTGGGACTCTGTTTAGGCCATTGCCAGCTGCTGCTCTCCACCTGGGGGAAGGCTGCTGCAGGAGGAGGTGGTGGGTAAACTCTGGTTTGGTTTTGAGAGGTGCTAAACATGGAGCTGCTCTTCTGGGCTTTGCTTTTTAGCATTAATTCATTGATTGATAGAATGGGTTGGAAGGGGCCTTAAAGACCACCCAGTACCCAGTAGCACAGGCAGGGACTCCTCCCAGCAGCACAGCTTGCTCCAGGCCTCATCCAGCCTCGCCTGGAACACCTCCAGGGAGGGGCATCCACAGCCTCCCTGAGCAACCTGTGCCAGTGTCTCCCCACCCTCGCTGTCAGGAATTTCTTCCTGATTTCCAGTTCCAATCCCCCTCTCCCAGCTCAAAGCCATTGTTCCTCATCCTGGCACTCAAAGCCCTTGTCAAAAGTCCCTCCCCAGCTTGTTTGTAGAGCCCCTTCAGCTGCTAGAAGGCCACCAGAAGGTCTCCCTGGAGCCCTTAGACGTGCTGGAAGTGCCCGTGAAAGGAAGGCTCCTCTGTGGTAGGCCCTCAAGAGCTCCTCCTTTATGTAGTAAATGGACAGGGGAGGAATAAAAACAAAGTGTAAGGAGTGTGTTGTCTGGGCCAGGAAGCTGGTTTGATGTTTAAACAAGGCCAACCTTCAGTGAGGTCACCGCTGCTGTGTCTGCGGACACAGGCAGTTGAACAGGGAAAATCAGTAACTGCTAGTGGGAGGGGAGGCAGTGCCGGGGAGGGCAGCCTGGGCTGTTGCTGATTAACCCCAGCCTGAGGAGCAGTGCCCAGCAGGTTAGAGAGACTGCTCGGGAGCTACAGCTCAGCCGCCGTCCCGGAGCAGCCTTCAGATGCAGCTCATGGAGCAGGGCAGAGCCGTGGCCAGGCGTGCCAGGGCTTGCCAGCTGAGCTGCCTTTGTTCCGGGCTTGCTGGGAGGGAGTCCTGCAGCTCCCACTGCAGCGGTGGCACAGAGATGGAAACTATGGAATGGTGTGGCTGGAAGGGAGCTCTGGAGCTCCCCCAGCCCTGCCCCAGCAGGGCACCCACAGCAGCTGCCCAGCAGCACAGTGCCCAGCTGGGGCTGGAAGCTCTCCACACAAGCAGACTGCACAACCTCTCTGGGCAGCCTGCTCCAGCCCTCCAGCACCCTCACACCAAACAACTTTCTCCTGCTCTTCAGCTGCCACCTCCTGGCTTCCACTGTGTGCCCCTTGCCTGTCCCTGGGCACCGAGCAGAGCCTGGCCCCAGCCTCTTGCCCCCCACAGCTCTTTCAGCTCTGGCTGAGCATTGCTGAGGTCCCCTCTGGGGCAGCTCCTGTGCAGGCTCTCAGCCCCAGGGCTCTCAGCCTCTGCTGCTCCCAGAGCTGCTGCAGGCCCCTCAGCAGCTCTGCAGCCTGCCCTGGGCTCTCTGCAGCACTGTCCTGGCCCTGGCACTGGGGTGCCCAGCACAGGCCCAGCACTGCAGCTGTGTGCAGGGCAGAGCAGAGGGCAGGAGAACCTCCCTTGCCCTGCTGGCCACGTTCTCCTTCATGCCCCACAGCAGACCATCAGCCTTGTTGGCCAGAAGGGCACCTTGGTGGCCCTTGGGCAGCTTACCGTGTACAAGGACTGCAAAGTCTTCCACCGTGAAGCTGCTTCCCTGCAGGACAACCTCTGTCTGCATCCGCTGTCCGTAGCAGAAATGTTCCAGTCCGTCCTTGGCCCTCCTGGCTCCGCTGCCCTCTCTGCAGTAGACGCAGTAGGGAGGCTGTGGATGTGCCCTCCCCGGAGCTGTTCTGGGCAGGCTGCGCTGGTGTGAGGTGTCGCTGCCCGTGGCAAGGGGCTGGTGCCGGACGGTCCTTGGGGTGCCTGCGAGTTGTGGGAGTGGGGCGCCAGGGGGGCCGTGGGCGCAGGCCGGGCGGGGGCCGCGGCGCAGGGGGGCCGCTGGGCTCAGCTGTCCCTTGGTGCCTCCGCAGGTCTGCAACTGGTTCATCAACGCGCGGCGCCGGCTGCTGCCCGACATGCTGCGCAGGGACGGCAAAGACCCCAACCAGTTCACCATCTCGCGTCGCGGCGCCAAGCTCCCCGAGGGCGGCCTGCTGGCCGAGCCGGCCCCGGGCGCCCAGAACTGCATCCCGCTGCTGGAGGAGGCCTCCGCCTGCCTGCCGGCCGCGCTGGGCAAGGCTCTGTCCTGCGGCGGGCCCGCGCCGCTGGCCCGGCCCTCCGTCATCTGCCACACCACCGTGACGGCGCTCCGGGATGCCCCCCTGCCCCGCTGCCAGCCCCCGGACCTGCCGCCGCCGGCCGCGCCCGCTCTGACAGACAGCTGCCCCTGCCCGGCGCCGGAGCCCGCCAGCCCCGCCGCCGGCCCCGCCGCGCAGAGCGGCCTCTTCAACACCCCGCCGCCCACCCCGCCCGACCTCCACCAGGACTTCAGCGGCTTCCAGCTCCTGGTGGACGTTGCGCTCAAGCGGGCCGCGGAGATGGAGCTGCAGGCCAAGCTGGTGGCCTGAGCCCCGGGCGCCCCTCCAGGGCCGGCCTGGGCGGCGCTGGGCTCGGGGCTTTGGTTCTTCTTGACCTTATTTGCACAAGGGATCGCCGAAGCGCAGCTCCCTCCGGCCGCCCTGGGCGGCCTGCAGCCGAGCGCTGCTCCTGCCGAGGCGCAGAACTTTGAAGCTACTGTAGCGAGGAGCCGTGAGGGGAGCCTGGTGTAGTGCTGGGGCTGGTCGTTGGTTTGGTTTTTAACGTTTCCTTTGTAGCTTTCGGGTTTGTTGTTTCCATAATGTGAGCTGGCTCCCAGCCCCAGGTGATTCGCTGGGCCTGGGCTTTGTGTTCCTTTCAGACTGTGCAATATCTGGATGATGATGATGATGATGATGATGATACAAAGTCTTCTTCTGAGCATTCCCCACGTGCTGGCTAAGAGAAATCCTCCGTATTTTTTTTAACAAATACCAATTTTGGATGATTTACACTTTTTATTTCCCTCCCCCCCCATAAGGTAATAAACTATTTTCTTTACAAACAGAAGCAGAGAGTAGTTTGTTTGCAGCTGGAGCAGGAGCTCCACAGAACAGACTTTACTCAGCAAAGGCTGAGGTCTGACTCCTCTCCTCTCTTCCCCTCCCCTCAAGGATCCTTTCCTGTGGAGTCCTGCCTGGGGGGGAGAAGCTGGGCAGGAGCCAGCAGTGGGCACTGCCAGCCCAGAAGGCCAAGGGCAGCCTGGGCAGCATCCAAAGTAGCCTGGGCAGGGATGCAGAGAGGGGATCATAGAATTGGTTTGGCTGCAAAAAAGATTAAGATCATCAAGTCCAACCACTGACCTAACACCACCCTGCCCACTGAACCATGTCCCACAGTGCTGTGGCTGCATGGTTTTTGAACACCTCCAAGGATGGGGACTCCACCATCTTCTGCTCTGCTCTGGGGAGAGCTCAGCTGCAGGGCTGGGGACAGCTGTGGGAGCCCAGCACAGGGGAGACCTGGAGCTGGTGGAGAGGGCCCAGAGGAGGCCACCGAGATGCTGAGGGGGCAGGAGAAGCTCTGCTGTGGGCACAGGCTGGGAGAGCTGTGGCTGCTCAGCCTGCAGGGGAGAAGGCTGCAGGCAGAGCCCAGAGCTGCAGCTCAGCACCTGCAGGGCAGCTGCAGGCAGGCTGGGCAGGGACTGCTCAGAAGGGGCTGTGGGCAATGGTTTGGCAGTGGAGCAGGGCAGAGCTGGGCTGGAGCTGAGGAGGAAGCTGTGCAGAGTGAGGGTGGGCAGAGCCTGGCACAGGCTGCCCAGGGCTGTGCTTGAGGCCCCATCCCTGCAGCCATCCAAGCTCAGCCTTGCTGTGTGCCTGTGCAGCCTGCCCTGGCTGCAGCTGTCCCTGTGCCTGCAGGGGTGGCCAGGGTGAGCTCGGAGGGTCCCTTCCAAGCCGGCCTGTGAAGTTAGTGGCAGGCAGAGGTCTCTTGGTTTGGGGAGCTGCAGGAGTTCCTGATCAGGTGGCTGAAGGAATGCTGAGGAGCAGCCAGCAGGACCTGTCCATCTCCTCTGTGGGCACTTCACAAAGAGGTCAAAGGCAGCTGGGTGGCAAATCAGCACATTGCAGGGGAGAATCTTTAACCCCTCAGAATTCCAGCTTTTGGCTCCGAGATGTGCTGCAGGGCTAGGGGATAAAACTGGTTCCTTTGGGTTGGAAAGGACCTTCCAGCTCACCCAGTCCAACCATTCCCCACCTCTGCCCATGCTGGGACTGAGCCATGGCCCTCAGCACCATGGCTCTGCCTCTTGGGAACACCTCCAGGGGTGGGCACTCAGCCACCAAACTGGGCAGCCTGGGCCAGGCTTGCAGAACCCTTCCAGTCGAGAAGTTTCTTCTCAATTCCAACCTAAACCTCCCCTGGGGTAACCTGAGGCCATTTCCTCTTGTCCTGTGCCTTGTTCCTAGGGAGCAGAGCCCAACCCCAGCTGGCTGCAGCCTCCTCTCAGGGAGCTGCAGAGGGCAATGAGGTCTCCCTCAGCCTCCTTTATGCCACACTGCACCCCCCCAGCTCCCTCAGCTGCTCCTCTGCAGACCCTGCCCCACCTCTGTTGCCCTTTTCTGGCCCTGCTCCAGCCCCTCAGTGTCCTGGCAGTGATGGCCCCAAACTGACCCCAGCAGTCCAAGTGTGGCCTCAGCAGTGCCCAGTCCAGGGGCACAATCCCTGCCCTGCTCCTGCTGCCCACAGCATTGCTGCTCCAGGCCAGGCTGCTGGTGCCCTTCCTGCCCCCTGGGCACAGCCTGGCTCACCTCCAGCCGCCGTTGAGCAGGCTGGCAGCCTGTGCCCAGGCCTGGGGAGTGTGGGGCTGTGCCCGGGCAGCAGCCTGGAGTTTCCCGTCAGAGGAGGCCTTTGCTGTGCCGCTGGCTTGCTCCTGACAGCTGTGGGCAGCCCACGGCAGGAGGCTGGAGCTGGATGGTCTCAAGGTCCCTTCCAACCCATGCCGTGACTCTGGATCTCACCTCTGGCTCCTTCTCCCTAGGAAGCCTTCAGCTGCTCTGACAGTTTGTGATTTCACTTCCTCTTCCTGCTGCAGCCTTCTGACTGCCTGACCTTGTGCCCACTGTTGTCTTCTCCTTTCTTTAGCACTTCTGGTCTCAATGCTTGCTGGACCTCTCCCTCTGCCACCTCTCCCTGCCTGCAGCTGCTCCCACAGCAGGGCACATCCTGCCCGTGGCTGAGCGGGGGCTTGCTGTGACTGCTGGGGGCTGCTCTCAGAGCCAGCTGGTCCTTGCTGCCCACTGAACCAACCACAGCAGCAGATCCTGCTGCCAGGCAAAGCACTCAGCCTCTGCACATCTTCCTGCTGGAGGGCAGGGACTTAATGCTTTCTGTACTGGCCAGGCCCAGAGAGGTTCTCCTGCCCTCTGCTCTGCCCTACTGAGAGCACAGCTGCAGTGCCAGAGCCAGGGAAATGCTGCAGAGAGCCCAGGGCAGGCTGCAGAGCTGCTGAGGGGCCTGGAGCAGCTCTGGGAGCAGCACAGGCTGAGAGCCCTGGGGCTGAGAGCCTGCACAGGAGCAGCCTGGAGGGCTGGAGCAGGCTGCCCAGAGAGGTTGTGCAGTCTGCTTGTGTGGAGAGCTTCCAGCCCCAGCTGGGCACTGTGCTGCTGGGCAGCTGCTGTGGGTGCCCTGCTGGGGCAGGGGGTGCACTGGGTGGGCTCCAGAGCTGCCTTCCCACACCCAGTGCTGTGTGGTTCTGCGAGCTGCAGAGAGGAGCAATTAGAGCCAGAGCCCATCCGGTGCTGTGGGAAGCAGAGGACTGGGTTTGGCTCCCAGCTGGTGGTGCTCCTGGTGCCAGCACGGGGTGCTGGATGTGCCCAGGTGTGGAGCAGCATTCCTGTAGCAGGCTGCAGGGCTGGGCCAGGTCAGGTTATCCCTGCTCAGGGGGTTGCTGCTGCAGCTGGTTCTTGCTGCCAGGTTCAGCTGTCCGGAGCTCGGCCCAGGTACTGCCAGCGATGTGCTGCCAGCCTTCTCCCAGGGCTTGCTCAGAGTGTGCTGCAAAGCCTCCTGCAGACAGCTTCTGTGGGGGCACAGCCTGCCTCTGCCCCCCCAGCTCCCTGCCCCCACAGACAGGCCTCCCCTGCTCACCACCCACACTTCAGCCAGCTTCATCTCCTTGCCTACTGGCACTTGGCCCCAGATCAGCAGCACTGCCCCTGAAGGCTCCCGAGGCTGCCCAGATGCAGAACCTACCTTGGCCTTCTGGTCACACTCTTCTGCATGCCCCCCCAGGACACCACTGCCCTTCTTGACCAGGAGGTCAGGCAGCTGCTGCTGTGACTCAAGTTTTAGATGGCAGCCTGGCAGTGCTGCCACCCTCCTGTGTCACCCTGCTGCCACTCCCCACCAGCCTGCCCCTCTGCTCTGTGCCCCGCTGGGCTGCTGCCCTGCTGCTCACTGCTGTCCTCAGGCTGAGCCTAGCACCTCCCTGCCTGGGCTGCATTTTCCTCCACGGACGCCACACAGTGCCCACGTCTGCCCCTGGCTCCACGGGAGCCCTGCTGTGCCGTGGGGGAGTGGGGACCTGCAGATAAGTGGCAGAGGAATGTCTCTGGGAGCCTTGAGGAGAGCCAAGGCTGTGTCAGACCCAGCCAAGGCTGAGCACAGCTGCAGCGAGGACACAGCCCACAGCTGGGCAGCTGTCGGGGGGGCTGGCACTGGGTGTCAGAGGGGAGCTGGTCCTGCACCTAATGCTCAAAGCCTTGTGGAGAGCCTGGTGCAGCAGGTCTATCCTCACACCCAAACCACCACAGCTGATGCCCTGACCCTGGCTCGGGGCTGCAGATCCTGTTGAAGAGTAAAAGCAGCAGAGAATCCCCAAATCCCAGCTGGTGTGGTGGGAGTGGACCTCTGGAGCCCACCCAGCCCAAGCCCTGCCCCAGCAGGGCACCCCCAGCAGCTGCCCAGCAGCACAGTGCCCAGCTGGGGCTGGAAGCTCTCCACACAAGCAGACTGCACAACCTCTCTGGGCAGCCTGCTCCAGCCCTCCAGCACCCTCACACCAAACAACTTTCTCCTGCTCTTCAGCTGCCACCTCCTGGCTTCCACTGTGTGCCCCTTGGCCTGTCCCTGGGCACCACTGAGCAGAGCCTGGCCCCAGCCTCGTGCCCCCCACAGCTGCTTCAGCTCTGGCTGAGCATTGCTGAGGTCCCCTCTGGGGCTGCTCCACAGCCTCCCAGCGAGGTTTCTGTTTACGATCCTTTGATCCCTTCTCTGCTCTGTTTTTGTTGGGTCTGCAGGCCAAGGGACACTGCAGAGGACTTTGTCCCTTCAGTGATTTACTTTAATTTGCATGCTGAAGCAGGCTGGCAGCAGGGCAGCATTGACAGACTGGGTTGTGTTGGGAGGCACCTCAGAGACCACCAGCTCCAGCCCCCTGCCATACCCAGGGACCCCTCCCACCAGCACAGGCTGCAACACCTCCAGGGAGGGCACATCCATAGCTCCCCTGGGCAGCCTATGCCAGTGTCTCCTCACACTCACTGTCAAGAATTCTTCCTCCTCTTCACTCTCATCTCCTCTTTCCCATCTCAAAGCCATTGCCTCTCATCCTGGCACTGCCAGCCCTTGTCCAAAGCTCCTCCCCAGCTCTTCTGCAGCCCCTTCAGGTCCTGGCAGGCTGCTCTGGAGCCTTCTCTTCAGCAGGGTGAACAGCCCAGGATGAGCTACTCCATCACTTGCCCACCCTGGCAGCCAAGCCATGGTCCACCCCTGGAGCAGAGTGCCCAGGGGGGTTGTGGAGATTTTCAAGGTCCACTTGGAAGCATTCCTGTGTGCCCTGTCCTGGGTGATCCTGCTCGGGCAGAGGGGCTGGCCTGGGTGATCTCTGGAGGTCCTTTCCAGCCCCAAACACTCCATGATTCCATGCCACGCCGCGGCAGGAGCAGCCATGCTGTGTCCCAGTCACCACCTGGCCCTTCTTGCGAGTCACAGCCGGAGGCAGGGCCAGGGCTGTGGCCTCCAGAAGGTGGAGCAGCCCTGCCCCAGCTGGGCCGCAGTTTGTGTTGCTGCTGGTGTTTGGTTTCTGCGCCTGGCCGATAGCTCTGGCCCAGCACCTCTCTGCTCCCTGTACTTTACTACTCCTTGTGATAAGCAGAATCCGGCCCTGAACTCTTCCACTACAAAGGCAACAGAACCTTTGTCCCTGGCAGCTGCCAAACAAAGCCTGCCTGAGGCTGCTGGGCATCGGAGTTGTGCCCACAGGTGCTCCACGGAGAGGCTGGCACCGGCTGCGGGGGCTGTGGGTGCCCCCTCCCGAGCGGCGCTGCTGGAGGTGTCCGTGCCCAGGGCAGGGCTGGAACTGGACGGTCTCGAAGTCGCTCGGTGGCTGCAGAGGATCAGCTGCCGGGCTGGGGGAGCTCCTCCTAAAACAGAGCCACAGAACCGTTCAGAACACCCCCGGGTGCACCCCGAGCCGCCTCAGCTGCTCCCTAGCCCTTCTCCAGCCGCCGCCCCGGCTCTGTGCCCCCCTCTGGCCCTGCTCCAGCCTCAGCGTCCCTGCGGCACTGAGGGCCCCAGGCTGAGCCAGCACTGCAGGTGCGGCCTACGCAGCGCTGAGCGCAGGGGCACGACCCCTGCCCGGCGCCTGCTGCCCCGGCACTGCGCTGCAGCCCAGGCGGCTGCTGCCCTGCCTGCCCCGGGCACAGCCGGGCTCGTCTCAGCGCCACGGACCCCTCACGGGCACGGCCCTGAGGCGCCTCCGGCGCTGGCGCTTTGCCGCTCCCGAGGGCCGCGGCCGGGCCGGGAGCAGCTCCCGCGGGGCGGGGCGGGGGCGCGGGGCGGGGGCGCGGGGGGGGGGGCGCGGGGCGGGGGGGGGGGGCGGGGGCGCGGGGGGGGGGGCGCGGGGCGGGGGGGGGGGGCGGGGGCGCGGGGGGGGGGGCGCGGGGCGGGGGGGGGGGGCGGGGGCGCGGGGGGGGGGGGGGGGGGGCGCGGGCGCGGGGGGGGGGGCGCGGGGCGGGGGCGCGGAGCAGCGCTGGCCCCAAGCGCAGCCTGCTGCAACAGGAGCCCTTGTGCCAGGCGCAGTGCCTGGCGGGGCTCGGCCCCGAGCTGCCCGCAGGGACGCACCGGCACAGGGCAGCTGCCAGGCGGCAGCAAACCCTCGCGGCCTGCCGCCTGCGGGGCCGGGGAGGGGCCGGGAGGGGAGTCGGAGCCTGCGGAGCCGCCAGAGCGGTTGGGCTGGGAGAGACCTCGGAGCGCATCGAGGCCGAGCACGGAGCCAGCACTGCCGCGGGCCTCGGCACCACAGCTCTGCCTCCTGGGGACACTCAGCCCCAAAGTGGGCAGCCTGGGTCAGGCCTGGAGAACCCTTCCAGCAGAGAAGTTTGTTCTCATGTCCCTTTCCTCTGGTCCTGTGCCTTGTTCCTCGGCAGCAGAGCCCGAGCCCAGCCGGCTGCAGCTGAAGAGAAACCCTCTGCTGGTTGTGCCAGCCCTTGATGGCTCTGTGGGGCAGAGCAGCACTGAACAGCCACAGCTCTCTACAAGCAGTGCATGAAGTCTTTTATTCATTAATTTACTCTTCTGTTTGGCTGTTTTTACATCATGGGAAACATTCATCTATTTACATTTTCCTGTCCACGCACAAACCTGACCCAGAGCATCCTGCGGAAACCCAGGCTCCTTCCAGCCGTCCCCAGAGAAGCTCTTCCCCCTACCTACAGCTTTTCCAGCTTGTGACTTCTTATTATTATTTAGAATCAAAACAAACAGCTCCAAAATCACATCTGGGAGGGCAGGGGGCCGGGGGGGCCGGGGGAGGTGAACAATTTACATTCCAGTCACACTGACTACGCATTTGCACCATTCCCCTTCCAAGCAAAAACCCTCACACCCAACCCAAACCCCCAAAGTCAACTCAAGGACTTCACAGAGATACAGCTCAGAGGAAAGTCAGAGTGCAGAGCCAGGGGAAAGCCACCCAGACATGAAGCCAGCTGGACTACAAGGAGAGGTCCTCTGGTTCCCTCTGCACGCATCACAAAGCTTTACCCCAGGTCTTCCTCTTGCTTTACAAGCAGGTTGGGATTGAGGGGAGGTTCTTGTTACTATGAATGGAAACGGCTGCAAGAAATACAATAAACACTTCTCCCTGTTAATTACTGCTGGCTTAAAGCAGGAGACAAACCAACCTTCTCTTTTTGTTCATCAGAAGGTCCCCCTGAGACGAAGGAGAAGAAGGAGGAGGAGGAGAGCAAGAGGACAACATGGAAAAGAAATAGAAGAAAAATAACAAGAAGAAAAGAGAAGAAAAATAAGAAGAAAAGAAAACAGGAGAAGAAAAATAAGAAAAGAAGAAAGGAGAGAAGGGCAATAAGAAGAAGAAAAGAAAGGAGGAGAGGAGAAAAGGAGAAGAAGGAGGAGAAGAAGAAGAGAAAGAAAGAAGACAAAGGAGAAGAACAAGAAGAAAAATAATGTGAAGGGGGAGGAGAAAAGCAGCAGCAACAGTTAGTCCCGAAGTGAAACAGGCTGGAGGCATTCTTGGATGGCACCAGACAGGTCAGCCTCAAACCAGCACAGCACTGGTGCCGAGGCATATGCCTGAGCCAGCGGAGCGGAGTGGCACGGGTGGGCGAGGCGAGTGGCACCAAGTGGCCTTCTGGGCTTGGTTAAGCCTTTGCTATAAACCCCTGAGCAAACATCAGGGCACCTTCTGCAGCACCCAGCAGGCCTGCAGCTGAGGCTGAACGTCCCTTAAAGTTGGAAGGCCAAATCTTGCAGGGCAGAGGGAGATGCCAATTTGCCAGGTGCAAGGGCGTAGGCTTTGCTCTGCTGCCTGTTGGGGTTTGTTGGAGGGGTGAGGACTACAAATTGGCTGTAGCCACTTGGCAACCGCAAGCCTCAGCTCATCGTTCACTACACGGTCAAGGCGACGGCAGGGTAGGGGATGTGAGTGCTCACCTGGGCTACTGCTTTGAGTACAGGGTGAGTACAAATGAGTTCCAAAGAATTCCCACTTCCTAGGACCTAGAGGCGCTCCCAAAGCCCCAGAGGTGGCAGTTGGCACTGGCACGTCCTGCAAACACGCCCCACGGCTCCTCGCTGCTCCAGGGGGAAACGTGGCCAAGGTACTTTTGGTCTTCCAGCTGCTCGGGAGGGTGAAGCCTCCTGCAGCTCTGGTGGACACAAAAGCCCTGGAGGGTGACACTGGAGTTGTGGTTGGTTAAAAGTCCATTTTCTCTTGTTCCTATATATATATATATTAAATGGTTAGCCCTTATCTTGTAAACCACAGCAGTGAGAGACTGGGGGTTGTGCCCTGTTTCGAAAGACGTAGCTCAGGTAATCAAATGGCTTTGAGAGGTAGCAAATTCTCGAGTGGTTTCAGTAGGCTCCCCTGAAAGTCCCTGGTGCCAGAACCTTCCACCTCGCCTGGTTTCTTCAGTCAAGTGAAGTTAGCACCTGGCTGTGCTGGCACAGGAGGCAGCAGCTCTCTGGCCTGGGCTCCATGGCCTGCTGGAGCAGAAGCTTCGCTTCTTGAGGCTGCTTCTCACCGAGTTTCAGTGCAGACTGCAGAACTAGGCCACTGCACCTGCAGCAGGGCCAGCCGCGAGTGGCACCTTCCTTAGAGGCTAAGCAGGGCACAGCCTGCACCCTGGGGCTGTCCTCACAGGCAGCAGAAAGCAGCTGCCATCTTCCCTGCCACAGAGCTGTGCCCTGGCAGCTGGGCCAAAGATGTGCAGGGTGCGGTGAAGGGTCCAGAAAGCGTCACCACGGGGCCCCCGCCCAGCACGCCCAGCAGCTGGTCCTGCTGGCAGCAGCAGAGGCCAGCGAGGCACGTGTGGGCACACTCACACTCACACCGCATGCCTGGCAGAGCTTTCCTAAGGTTGGCACGAGAGTCGGGGCGCGGCGCGGTTGGAGCGGCATCATCCTTCCTGCCGGCAGGAGCTGGAGGATCAGCTCCTGCCTCGAGCGGGGGCAGCCGGAGGGTGGGCAGCCAGGCAGGGGCTGCCCTCCGCAGCTCTCTGCTGTTCCTCCCCGCTGCTGAGGAGCTGCAGCCAGCGGCAGAGGCCAGGGCAGGCTGGCGCGGAGGAGAGCGAAGTCCATGCTGATCCCAGAGCTCCTGCACACACTTCGCAGTTCCCGTGGGATGCTCTCGGGAGGAGGCTGTGGCAGGAGCTTGCTCCTAGCTGTGGACCATTGGCTGTCAAGCAGGCAAAGCCCGGCCCGGCCTGGCCAAGCATCAGCGGCTGCGGGCTCAGCCCTGTCCTGCGGTTGTCCCTGCGTGGCCGTGTGAGATCAGCTGGTCCCACCGAGATTAAGACATCAACCAGACCAAGGTAAGATTTGTGTTGGTTTGTTTCGTTTCTCTTTTTTTGGTCTTTTTGCTCTTTTTTTAACCAATATCATCCATACAATACAATACAAGAGGAAGCGACAGTACAGTACAGTACGGTACAGTACAGCGGTAAAAAGTCGCAATACTCGGACAGGGAAGATCCTCCCCGTGCTGGGTGGTTTGTTTTTATACAGCATCTCTTCAAACTCTCTCTGCTTCTTAGCTCCTTCTTTTTATTGCCTTTCAAAGTAGATTATTTCCCCTGGAAGAGCGAATTGACAATCCTCTGCTGACTGAAATGTTGGTCTGGTGTGTGTGAGAGCGGTGACTGATGAGACACCAGTGAGGCAGTTTGTGCAGCTGGGAGCCTGCAGGCTCACCCTTCCCAGGGCAGCTCTTCTGGCCGCTGCTTCCATCCCAGAGCTGGGACCGGCTTAGCCTTCTCCCATTTTGGGTTGGGTCACTTTGTTTTGCTTTGGTTTTGTTTTGTTTCATTTTGCTTTGATTCATTCGGTTTCATTTCATTTTATTTTAATTCTGATTCATTTTGATTTGGTTTTGGTTTGTTTCATTTTGCTTTGTTTTGTTTTCTTTCATTTTGTTTGATTTTGTTTCTTTCATTTTGCTTTGATTCTGTTTCATTTCATTCTGCTTTGTTTTGTTTGTTCTGTTTCATTTTATTTTGTTTTATTTTCCTTCCTTTCTGTGTTGTTTTGTCTCATTTTGCTTTTGTTTTGTCTCATTTTGCTCAGATTTTATCCATTTGCTTGGTTGGTTTTTTTATCTCCCCCCCTTCCCCCAGCTGCCTCTGGGTGTGTGACTGATGACAAGATGTGATTTGGAGGTTTAAAGTGCACCATCTGCTTAAAAAACAAAAAGGAAAAGTAACAAAACCCCCAAACAAACAAACAAAAGCCCAAAACTCAGGACTAAAAAGAAGGTAAATCCAAGTCCTAGCTCCTTCCATCCTTGGAGAGGAAGACAGCAGAGTCCTTCGGGATCGCCCTGCCTGACCGAGATCTCCACGCTCCCCTACGGTTGGCTATTGCTGTACACCAGAACTGGCTTGAGGTCAACTAAAGGTTTGAGTGGCAGGTGAGGAGCATCTACTGTACAGGGGTGTGGAAGGCTGAGCTCTGCCTTTGATTCAAACAGAGAGGGGAAAAAAAACCCAAAACAACCGAAAAAACCCCAAAAGAGCCCCAAACCCCCAAAGGATTCTACTGGTTTACATGAGGCAAAAGTGGCGACGTCAGTCCGTGGGACAAAGCACGGTGATGGCAAGGCAGGACCTCCGGGAAGCCAGGGGGAAAGCAGAGGACATCTCTTGGAGGACTGGCAGTGGAGTTCAACTGGGAGCATCATCAGGGCGGCTGCATACAGGGAGAGGAGAGGGGGCCAGGGACAGGGGAGAGAGGAGGAGGAGGAGGTAAGAAGTAGTCGGTAGTGACCTTGAGCAGGAGCCTAGGAGGGGCAGAGGTTACACAGGAGGCTTGCTCTTGCCAGAGTCCTGCAGGCCGGATGGGTTCACAGCCTGGTCTGGGCCTCGGGGATGTAAATCTCGATGCTCTCGGCGCTCTCGGTGGCGGAGTTCTGGCGGACGGAGGCCGCGCGCTTGGCGGCCATCAGCCGCTTCCGAGCCTCCTGGCGCTGCGAGCTCTCCAGAGAGCGTTCGCGGATCAGCGGCACCTGCCCTTTCGATGGCTTCTTTGGCACTGGAGGAGGGACCCTTCTCTCCTGATCAAAGCAGAAGGTTAATGGCATTACACAGCTCCTCAGGGAAAGGGGCAGCAAACAGCAGGCTAGGAGAGGTTAGGGCACAACAGTTTACCTAATTCTGTTAGCTCTTATCTGCCTCTCTGTCTTCAGTCATAGCACATATCACCAGGGCATGGCAGAGGCTGGCAGGGACCTCTGTGGCTCACCCTGTCCAGCCCCCCTGCTCCAGCAGGGCACCCACAGCAGCTTGCCCAGCGGCACAGTGCCCAGCTCCAGAGGAGACTGCACAACCTCTCTGGGCGGCCTGCTCCAGGCCTCCAGCACCCTCACAACAAAGAAGTTTCTCCTCATCTTCGGATGGAAGCTCTCAGGGAGGCCACAGCTAGGGCAGGCCACACAGGGAAGGCATCCAGGTGGGTCTGGAGAGCCTCCAGAGAAGGAGACAATGCTGGCTTTTGTGCCCAAGGGGTCAGAACTGTGGGCCAAAGGCTGAAGGGCAGGGGAGGACCAGCCACAGTGAGACTTCTCCTCAGCGATGGTGCCAGGGCCCAGGAGACCTCACTGTTGGCTGCTCCCCAGCCTGGGGGCACTCAGCGATGCCAGCAGCCCGTCCTGCTGCCAGGCACTAGGAAGGAGGACATCCTGGAAGCAGCATCCCAGCACCAGCGTGGCACAGGGCAGCTGCAGAGATCACCACTACCAGCTCCTGGGAGAGCCTCAGCTCCTGTGCCTCTCTCTCTTCCTTGCACAGCATGACCACGGCACAGCGTGGAGCCCAACTCGGCTCTGACCTGCGTCGGGAGGCTGCCTGCAGCTGGTGAGAAACTTGAGGGACTCCTCCAGCTTGGGGACTCTGTTCTGAGAGGCTTTGAGCACTGCTCACAAAACCTCTGTGGGCTCAGGAACGCTCAAGCCTCCTGCTCGACAGGCAGGGAAAGAGACAAGCAGCTAGGAACAGGGTGGGGAGAGAAAGGGGCAACTCGGCCAGGTGGGAAGAACAGCTTCAGAAAAGAGAGAAAGCTGAAGAAAGGAGGGAAAACCTGACAAAAGGGTAAAACAAGTTAAAAAGCAGGAAAACTCTGAGCAAGAGGATTTAGAAAGGTAGCAGGAGAGCTCTAAAATCTAGTCAAAACTTCAAAAAGTAGGAAAAGCTTTGGCAAAGAACTTTAAAAAGAAGGAAAACTTTTAAAGGTAGGAAAATAAAGGCATGATAAACTTTAAAAGAGTAGGGAAAAGCTCCTTTAAAAAATAGGACTAACTTAAGGTAGGAGAAACCTAAAGTAGGAAACACTTCCAAAGCAGGAAGAGCTTAAGAAATAGGAAACAAAATTAGAAGTAGGGAAAAAATAAGATACGGGCTGGGGGGGGGGGAAGTAGGAAACAATTAAAAAGTAGGAAAAATTTGAAGAAGTAAGGAAAAAAAATAAACCTAGGAAAAAACCTTTAAAAAGTAGGAAAAAGAACTTTAGAAAAGGAAAAACTTTCAACAGTAGGGAAAAAAAGTATTTAAAAAGTAGGAAAAAATCAAAAGTAGAAGAAAGGAGAGAAAAACCTGTAAAAAACAGGGGGAAAACCAAAATGAAGAAAGAAAAAAAAACATTAAAAAGAGGAGAAACTTCGGAGCCAGGAGGAGGTCCTGGCCTGGCAGCCAGTGCCCAGCGGTGCCAAGGGCACAAGGACTGGGTGGTCTACGCTGGTGCAGAGCCCACCGAAGGCAAACCCCTCCCATAGGTGTCCTGAGGGCTGAGCTGCAGGAGCCACCAACGGCCTTGGCTTTGGAGCTCCAGCACCTCCCAGCTGGGCAGCTGGGCACCACGGGAGTGGTGGCACTGCAGAGGTCCCCGTCCTGCCCTGCCACCTGCCCAGGTGCTGCTCGGCAGCAGCTGCCATGGCTGAAGGAAGGAAGCTGCTTGGTTCCTCCCAGCCTTGGCTTTTTCACTCCCTCCAGCCTATGCTGCCTGCAGAGAGGCAACTGCAGATGTCAACCGCACTGAAAGCTTTTTGTTCTCCTCTTCCTCTCGAAGGCAGGAGATCTGCTGGGCCTCAGGGCACAGAGAGAGGCTGTGGGAACAGGAGCATGGCTGGGGACCAGCTCCTGACCAGCCTGACCTGCTACAGCCCAGCTGGTGTGGTGGGAAGGGAGCTCTGGAGCTCGCCCAACCCAGCCCTTCCCGAGCAGGGCGCCCACAGCATCTGCCCAGCAGCACAGTGCCCAGCTGGGGCTGGAAGCTCTCCACACAAGCAGACTGCACAGCCTCTCTGGGCAGCCTGCTCCAGCCCTCCAGCACCCTCACACCAAACAACTTTCTCCTGCTCTTCAGCTGCCACCTCCTGGCTTCCACTGTGTGCCCCTTGGCCTGTCCCTGGGCACCAGTGAGCAGAGCCTGGCCCCAGCCTCTTGCCCCCCACAGCTCTTTCAGCTCTGGCTGAGCATTGCTGAGGTCCCCTCTGGGGCTGCTCCTGTGCAGGCTCTCAGCCCCAGGGCTCTCAGCCTGTGCTGCTCCCAGAGCTGCTGCAGGCCCCTCAGCAGCTCTGCAGCCTGCCCTGGGCTCTCTGCAGTACTTGCCTGGCCCTGGCACTAGGGTGCCCAGCACTAGCCCCAGCACTGCATCTGTGGACTGACCAGGCCAGAGCAGAGGGGCAGAACCTTCCTCAACCTGCTGGCCGCACTCTTCCTCAGGGCCCACAGCAGAGCTCTGGCCTTGGCCATAGGAGCTCTCCACCCCTGCCACCACCAAGGCTTAGCTTGCTGTAACCTCTCCCAGCCACCTCTTGGTGGGACACTGCAGTGCTGTTGGGAAGCAGAGACAGGCACAGCTTTGGTGGCTGGGGCAAGCTCTGGTCTCTTCCTGCTGCCAGTGGACTCACCCTGCCCAGCCTACTGCCAGAGCTCACCAGGGCACTGTACCTGCTGAGCGGTGCTGCCCCTCCTCCTGGCTGCCCCTACCTCAGTGCTGCCAGAGCAACCACTGCAGCACTTGAGCCACCTACAGGAGCGCGACAGGAGACCACTGATTCCTCTAGGAATATGGGTCTGGATTTTAGGGACCCCGGGGCTCACCCAAATGTTGGCCTCCAGGTGGGCAGGAGAGGAGAAAAAAATAAGGCAATGGTGGCAAATGAGAGTGGGAAGCAAAATGTGGGGCACAGGGTGGGTGGGGGTTTGGAGACATCCAAAACAACCAAAAGCAAGAGCAAAGCTACAGATGGATCTTGTGCTATCTACAGGGCAGTGAACTGGCCTGGGCAGAAAGTCACCTTGGGAGCCCCAAGGGCTATGGAGAAACAAAGAAAGGGACCAAAAAATAGAACAAAGGGGGAAAGCAATGGGAAAAAATAAGGCAGGAAGAAAGAAAGGGAAAGGAAGGAAGGAAGGAAGGAAGGAAGGAAGGAAGGAAGGAAGGAAGGAAGGAAGGAAGGAAGGAAGGAAGGAAGGAAGGAAGGAAGGAAGGAAGGAAGGAAGGAAGGAAGGAAGGAAGGAAGGAAGGAAGGAAGAGAGAAAAGCAAGGAAGGCAGGGAAGAAGGAAGAAAGAGAAGGGAGGAGGAAGGGAGGGGGGAAGGAAGGAAAGGAGGGAAAGAAGGGGAAGAAGGGAAAGAGGGAAAGGAGGGGAAAGAGGGAAAGGAGTGGAAGGAGGGAAAGGAGAGAAAGAAAGGGAGAAAAGGCAAGAAAGAGAGGAAGAAAGAAAGGAAGACAGAAAGCAAGCAAGGAAGCAAGAAAAAGAAAGGAAGGAAGAAGGAAAAAGAAGGAATGAAAACTAAGCAAGGAAGGCAGCAAAGGCAGCAGCAGAGGAAGTTGTCTGGTGTCCCACTTTGGCAGGCACAGCTCTGGCAGGGCCGTGCCAGCTGCCCCCAGGCAGGGATGGTTCTGCAGTAAGACAGCCTGGAGCTCTGGGCCGGGTGCGATGGCAGAGCCATCAACGTGGTTTATTTCAAGAAATCCAAGGTATAGCATAAGGCAGTTTCCTTCCAGCTGGGATTATAGATGGAACAGACAGAGAAAAAGGCTTCACAGAGTCACCACATTCCCACCACCGCCAGCACCACCACCAGCAGCCCACTCACCACGACAGGGTTTGGTTTTCTGTGTGGGTTTGGTTTTTGGTTTGGTTCTTTTCCCTTTTAAATCAAAAGAAATAACACTACCGCCCCCCAGTCAGCCCAGCTCGCAGCTCATCTCTCCCAGGTGAAGGTTAGGCTGTAAACATTGTTCTTACTGATGGAATTAAGTGGGTCTGAGCTTCGTGTGCCAGCTGTCTGGGCTGGGTTGGGCACCACCAGCGCCGTTGGCACAGGAGCCTACTTAAGCTGTCCGGCATTTGTGCAGGGTTTTAAATGAAGCATACAAAAGCGACAATGTTCTACCTTCTTGTCATGAGGATCCATCTGTTTCCAATTATTGGCCTTTAACTGATGGAGTTCATCAAATTTCATACTAATGTTCTCTATGGACAACTGCAGCATGTCCCAAAACCCTGCTAAGTCCTGGGAGGTCGGCCGCGGGTGCGCGTTGGGGTTCTGCGGGACACAAGAGGAGAACAGAGCAGGTTCAGCACCTCGGGGGCTTGGCAGCTGCCACACGGCCTGGGCCTCAGCAAGCTCAGGCAGACCCAAGCCGAGCTGCCCATTGGCAGGGGCTTCTTGTGGAATGGTGGAACTGTGTCCGTGGGAAAAGTCCTCTGAGATCATTGAGTTCAAGCACCAACCTCAGACCACCATGGACATTAAGATCATAGAGGGGCTCAGGCTGGCAGGGAGCTCAGAGCTCTGCTCCAACCCTTGCCCTGCCCAGGGACACCTCTCAGCTACACTCAGCTGCTCAGGCACTCACCCAGCCTGGCCTGCAGCACCCCCAGGCAGGAGGCAGCCACAGCCTCCCTGGGCAGCCTGTGCCAGGCTCTCACCACCCTCACACTCAACAGCTTCTGCCTCAGCTCCACTCTCAGCCTGCTCTGCCTCAGCTCCAAACCATTGCCCTTGGCCTGGCTCAGGCCCCCTCAGCACAAGTCCCTCTGCAGCCTTCCTGCAGGCTCCCTTCAGGCCCTGGCAGCAGCTCTGAGGTGCCCCTGGAGCCTTCTCCTCTGCAGGCTGAACCCCCCCAGCCCCCTCAGCCTGTGCTCACAGCAGAGCTGCTGCAGCCCTGGGCTCATCTCTGTGGCCTCCTGTGGGCTCTCTCCAGCAGCTCTGTGCCCTCCTCCTGCTGCTGGGGACAGCAGGGTTGGGGGCAGGACTGGAGGTGAGGTTTGAGCAGAGCAGAGCCAAGGGGCACAATGCCCCCTCCTGCCCTCTGCCCACCCTCCTCTGGCTGCAGCCAGCACACAGCTGCCTGCTGGGCTGCAGGAGGGCACTGCTGGCTGCTGGGGAGCTGCTCAGCACCCAACACCCCCAAGGCTCTTTCTTCAGGGCTGCTCCCAACCCACTCTGCCCCAGCCTGGATTTGTGCCTGGGCCTGGCCTGGGCCAGCTGCAGGACCTTGCCCCGTGCCTTGCTGGGGCATGGTCAGCAGAGGGCAGAGGAGAGGGCTGGCACAGCAGGTACCTACCAGATTTTCTTCGCACAGTTCTCTGAACTGGTAAAATTTCTGGGCCATGAGGAGCTGGGCACTGCCCACTGCAGTTCGGATCTTCCCTAGAACTGAAGGAAAGAGAAGTGTCAGTCCTGCTGCTGCCTTGGCTGCGGCCCCCAGAAGCCTATGAAGGAAAGAGAAAGCTGTGCAGTGGTCAGCTCTGCATCTCCAAACCCATCTTCTCCCTACCCCATGGACTGTAGGGCAGATGATGAACCCGAGGCCAGGTCTGCACTAGGCAAAACACTGATCCAGGGCTGCAGATCGACCTCATCCTCACCAGTGAGCCCAGTGGCAACCAGCTAAGAGCACAGTTGAGGCTTGGCCCAGTTCTTGTGCACTGTGGGCAGAAAGCTCTGCAGAAACCACAGACTTCTTTAGAGTGAAATCACCTGGCAGAGCATCCAGTCCAGCCACCAGCCCGGCAGTGCCAGGGCACCACCAACCCATGCCCTCAGCACCACCTCTCCACAGCTCTGAAACCCCTCCAGGGATGGGGACCCCACCACTGCCCTGGGCAGCCTGGGACAGGACTTTTGAGGATGAAATTGTCCTGATCCCAGTATTGGGCCCTGGGAAACCCACAGGGGGATCGAAGCTGCCTTCTGCTCCTTCAAGGTTTGGCCTTCAGCCACCTCAAAGCTCCTAGGGCTGCTGAAGCAGGAGTGGGATGTGGGCTGCAGGGCATGCTGCAGACAGCCAAAGAGAGGAAGGGAAGGGGGTGGGAGGAAGGAGCCTTTCCCAGAGCTGTCTCCTCGGGAGCTGCAGGATGGAGCTCCATGAACACTCACACAGCTCAGACTTCCACTTGGATCCCAAAGCTGAAGGCTGTCCCCAGTGGACTGTCCGGGGCACTCCTGGCTCTTACTGCTGTCCCCAGGGGCTGTGTGCCCAATGCTCTGCACCCAGCTGCAGAGGGATCCCTTGGGGTGTCCCGAGCCAGTGGTGCAGCCCAGCAGGCAGAGCACTCGGCTGAAAGGGCTTCTCAAGAGCAGGAGGAGCTACTGCAGGCAGCTTTCATGTGGTTCCCATTGTTAGGAAAGCTCTTCCCACTGCGGGCATCTGGGAGCAGCTGCCTCAGCTGCAGGGCTTGGCTGCTCTGACGCTTCCCAAGATGTGAGAGGAGGCAAAAAGACAACTTCTTGGGGCAAAAAACAACCACAGAGACGAGGAGAGATCTCCTTGGAATGCTGCACCATGTGAGCTGGGGATCACTGAACTGGGGAATTATGGAATCCTGGAATCACAGGGCCACGAACCACAGAACCATCAGAAGACAGGACTGTGGAATCACACAATAGCTTGGGTTGGAAAAGGCCTCCAGGATCATCCAGTCCCAACCCCACCATGCCCACCCAAACATGTCCCCAGGGGCCACGGCCACACATCTCTTGAGCTCCTCCAGGGATGGGGACTCCACCACCTCCCTGGGCAGCCTGTGCCAATTCCTGACCACTCTGGCACCAAAGACATTTCTCCTCCTCTCCAACCTCACCCTCCCCTGACACCATTTCAGGACATTTCCTCTCCTCCTATCACCTGAGAACAGGCAGCAGAGCCCAACCCCAGCTGGCTGCAGCCTCCTCCTGAGAAGCTGCGGAGGGCAATGAGGTCTCTCTCGGCCTCCTCTAGTCCACACTGCACCCCTCCAGCTCCCTCAGCTGCTCCTCCCCAGCTCTGTTCTCCAGACCCTGCCCCAGCTTGGTTGCCCTTCTCTGGCCCTGCTCCAGCCCCTCAGTGTCCTTCTAGGAGTAACCACCACTGAACCCAGCACTCACGGTGTGGCTCCTAGCAGTGCCCAGTCCAGGGCCACAACCACTCCATGAATCACAGAGCTGAGACTCTGTGAGCTGGTTGGGAGGGCTCTTACAGGTCCTAGGGTGGCTTGGGCTGGAAGGGGCCCTAGAGGTGATCTGGTGTTACCTCCAGGTGACTTCCCAAGCACAAAGGAGAGCAAAGGCAGCTGCTGGGGCTGTCTGGGCAGGATAGGGGGAAGAGGAGCTGAACGTGCAGTGATGTCGGCAGAGGGAAAAGGAAGTGCTTGTCCCTGGCTGCCCAGCGCCTGGCACTCTGCCCAGAGCCTGTCCCAGCTGCCCGCGGGCTGCATGCTGATGCTGCTCTCCATTGTTGTCACTGCTGGGGCTGGAGCTGTATCTAGTCAAGTGTCACTGATTCCCTCAGCCTCTCCAAAGGGAGGGCTCTGTTAATGTGCAACTCATCAACAGCCAACCCTGTCACCAACTCAGGGGAGAAGGAGGGGGCAGAGAAACAGATCCCAGACAAAGCATGTGGGAGGCTGGAAGGAATCCCTCCAGAAGGCACAGAGCCTTAGCAGTAGCCTAAGCCTGGCTCCCAAACCCACCTGGCTTGAAGAGTTGAATGATTTTGCTTTGTCACAACCTCCACAGCCAGAGAGAGGAGAACAGATGGGAGGAAAAGCAAAAACCAAACAAGTAAAAGTAGGAGAGGCTGTGAGAGCTGAGGGTGCTCAGCCTGCGGAAGAGAAGGCTCCAGGCAGACCTCAGAGCAGCCTGCCAGGACCTGAAGGGGCTGCAGGAGAGCTGGGGAGGAGCTTTGGACAAGGGCTGGCAGTGCCAGGACGAGAGACAATGGCTTTGAGCTGGGAAAGAGGAGATGAGAGTGGAGAGGAGGAAGAAATTCCTGTCAGTGAGGGTGGGCAGACACTGGCACAGGCTGCCCAGGGGGGCTGTGGATGTGCCCTTCCTGGAGGCGCTCCAGGCCAGGCTGGATGAGGCCTTGAGAGGCTGTGCTGGTGGGAGGGGTCCCTGGGCATGGCAAGAGCTGGAGCTGGATGAGCTTTGGGGTCCTTTCCAGCCCAACCCATGCTGTGAGCCCCTGGCCAAGAGGAACAATTTCTGTGCTGCAGGAGTGGTCAGCGCCAGGCACAGGCGGCCCAGGGCAGTGGTGCAGTCCCCATCCCTGGAGGTGTTCCAGAAAGCCGTGGCCATGGCACCTGAGGCCCTGGTTTGGTGGCCATGGTGGGGCTGGGTTGATGCTGGACTGGATGATCCTGGAGGGCTTTTCCCACCCGAACCACTCCCTGCTTCCATGAGCCACTCTCCATGGAAGGGGACCCATGTTCCTCCGCACACCTCACCATGCCGCCACCCGCCCACAGCTTGCTTTGTCACTGGGTTTTGCCAGGCAGCAGCAGACTCCACTGGCCCAGCTCGAGGCCTTGGGCCCCATCTGGCAGTCCAGCCCAGCTAGCTGGAGCCCAGCGTGCCTGCGTGCCCAGCCCAGCCCCCGGCTGCCTGGCACAGCTGCCGCTCACAGGGGCTGCACTGTCTGCCGCAGCCGCGGATCGTCTTACGGAGCGCCGGGCGAGGGCGGCACCAGCCCTCTGCCAGCTGCCAGGGCCTGGACACCAACCTGCCCTCAGCACACCTCCTGCTCCTCCGCTGTGTCACCTGGCCAAGCGCACCGGGGGGGCAGGCTGGGCACAAAGGATGTGCCCCTGCCAAGCCAGGCAGCTCTCTGCTCCTTCCCCCCTCTCCAGAGACCTCTTCTAGGGCAGGGTTTGTTTGCAGCCCTGCCGAGCGGGCAGAGTGGCCCTGCCATATGCTTCTGCTTGGCACCAGGCAGTGCAGGACGTGCTGAGCTGCACCTAGAAAGCCCCAAGGGAGGCACTGGCACCACAGCACTGAGCACACGGTCAGAGCCACTCACAAAGCAATCGGAGCACCAAGGAGCCAGCCACAGATTCAGTCGAAGAATCACCCACAGCACCCAAGGACCAGGCACAGATTCACTCCATCATCCCACTGGTTTCTTCTAAAAGACCTCTGGGGTCGCCCAGGGCAGCCTCTGCCCCAGCACTGCCAGGGCAGCACCACCCCACGGCCCTCAGCACCTCCACAGCGTTTCAGCCCCGCCAGGGATGGGGACTCTGCTGCTGCCCTGGGCAGCCTGCTCCAGCCTCTCACCACTCCTTCGGCCAGAAGTTTCCCCTAGACCTCTGGTGCCACTTGCAGCCATCTTCTCTCCTTCTGCCACCCGAGCCTAGGCAGCAGAGCCCACCCCAGCGGCTGCAGCCTCCTCTCAGGCAACTGCAGAGAGCAGCGAGGTCTCCCTCAGCCTCCTCTTCCCCACTCTGCAACCCCCTAGCTCCCTGAGCTGCTCCTCCTAGGCCCCCAGACTGCGGTTACCCCATGGTAAGCAGGCCAGGATGCCCCCTGGGGCCCCTGCCCCGGCGGGGCAGGCTGCGTGCCCGCCGCAGGCCGGCTGCACAGGTACTCACTGTCCTCGGGCAGGCTGTTCTCCCGCTCCTCTCTCTCCATCTGCTGGCACCAGCCCTCCATCCGGTCCCGCTCTGCCTGCAGCAGCTTCAGGAACCAGTGCCCGTCGCGGGGGCACACTGACCTCTGAACAGCCTCCAGGGGATCTTCGGTGATGGAGTCAATCCAGGGGTCAGGAGGAGGTAAGATCGAGGGGTCAAAATCTGTGTCAAAGTCATCGTCCACGGCGCAGGCGTGGTAGTGGTTCCCTGACCCTTGTATGCTGACGGTGGAGGTGCTGGCGTCCCGGGAGAACTGCCTGGAGACGGGGCCGGGGCAGGAGCTGTCCTCCTGCGGGTCGAGCAGCTCCAAGTTCTGGTGGAAGTCCAGGTCTGCCTGCACGGCCGCCGTGACGCTGTTGGAGCGTGTGAACCTGCGGAAGCTTTGGGGAGCCACAGACAGGCAGGGGTCAGAGAGCTCTGCGGCTCCTGGCCGGGCACCCGCCCGGCCCTGCACCCCTCCTGAGCCTGGGCCTCCAGCAGCTCGGGCACAGAAATGCTTTGCTTGGAAAAGGTCTCCAAGATCATCGAGTCCAAGCACCAGGCTCAGAGCAGGGCTGGGGAGGGCAGAGCTGGACTGGAGATGAGGAAGAAACTGTTGACAGGGAGGGTGGGCAGACACTGGCACAGGCTGCCCAGGGAGGCTGCGGATGCCCCCTCCCTGGAGGTGTTCAAGGCCAGGCTGGGTGAGGCTTTGAGCAGCCTGGGCTAGTGGGAGGTGTCCCTGCCCATGGCAGGGGGCTGGAGTTGGATGAGCTTTGGGGTCCCTTCCAGCCCAACCCATTCTGAGAATCTGTAAGTCTGTGGCCATTAAGCCAGGACCGCCCTGAGCAAGCCACAAACTGCTCTCTGTGGTCCATGCAGCTCATGGTTTACTGAGCTCATGACCCCAGAAGCTTAGCCCAGGAGACACATCCAGTAAGGGCTCCTGGAGCTATCTCCCAAGTTTTCCTTATTCCTACACCTGCAAAACATTCACGTGGCTAAAAAACTCCAAGCCCAAAGCGGCAGAGCAGAGCCCATGGGTTGCTGGTAATGGGTAAAAGCAGAGATTTGCTCCTTGCTGGGCTTTCAGGCCTGGTCCTTTTGTTCTGGGGCATGCCCTGCAGGCACAAGGTGCAATAACTACATCTTGAGCAGGCAGCAGGTAAGTGCCTGGGGAGCAGAGAGCCAGGAAAGCTCAGACTGGCTGAACCAGTGTGGAGAACAACAGTGGGAGGTGTCACCTGTGCCCATTCAGCTCTTTCCTTCCAGCTCTTCTCTTGTGTCCTTTTGGACAAAGCTATTTACATTTCAGCTCATAGCTTCTCCTTTCCTCAGCAGGGCCCCAGCCCCAGAAAACATCCAGGGCTGATAGAGCCACACAATGGCTCAGGGGGAAGGGAGCTCAGAGCTCATCCGCTCCAACCTCCTCCGTGCCAGGGACACCTCTCAGCAACACTCAGCTGCTCCAGGCCTCATCCAGCCTGGCCTGCAGCACCCCCAGGCAGGAGGAAGCCACAGCCTCCCTGGGCAGCCTGTGCCAGGCTCTCACCACCCTCACACTCAACAACTTCTGCCTCAGCTCCACTCTCAGCCTGCTCTGCCTCAGCTCCAAACCATTGCCCTGGCCTGGCTCAGGCCCCCTCAGCACAAGTCCCTCTGCAACCTTCCTGCAGGCTCCCTTCAGGCCCTGGCAGCAGCTCTGAGGTGCCCCTGGAGCCTTCTTCTCTGCAGGCTGCACCCCCCCAGCTCCCTCAGCCTGTGCTCACAGCAGAGCTGCTCCAGCCCTGGGCTCATCTTTTGTGGCCTCCTGTGGACTCTCTCCAGCAGCTCTGTGCCCTCCTGCTGCTGCGGACAGCAGAGCTGGGGGCAGTGCTGGAGGTGAGGTCTGAGCAGAGCAGAGTGACCCTGGAAGGGTTTTAAGCAGCTCCTTCACTGCTCCAGGGCCAAGCTGCAAAGGACTCTTGGAGGCTCTGCAGGGGCTCCTTTTCCTTTTCCCTTCCCTTTTCCCTTCCCTTTTCCCTTCCCTTTTCCCTTCCCTTTCCCTTTCCCTTTCCCTTTCCCTTTCCCTTTCCCTTTCCCTTTCCCTTTCCCTTTCCCTTTCCCTTTCCCTTTCCCTTTCCCTTTCCCTTTCCCTTTCCCTTTCCCTTTTCCTTTCCTTTCCTTTCCTTTCCTTTCCTTTCCTTTCCTTTCCTTTCCTTTCCTTTCCTTTCCTTTCCTTTCCTTTCCTTTCCTTTCCTTTCCTTTCCTTTCCTTTCCTTTCCTTTCCTTTCCATTCCTTTCCCTCCCCTCTCTTTTCCTCCTTTAGTTTTCATTTCTTTCCTTTCCTACTCTTTTCTTTTACTCCCTTCCTGTCTCCCTCCCTCAGTTCTTTTTGGGGTTGTGTTTCTTGTTAGCTTCTGGGGTGGTTTGCTTGGGGGGTGGTTGGGTTGGCTCTCTGCTGGGTGCTCAGGCTGCCAGGAAGCCTCCCTTCAGCAGCTCTTCCAAACGTGCTCATTTCTCTGGGGCTGGAAGAGCTGTGGGGCAATGGGAGGGCAAGGCCTAAGGGGTCAAGAGGTGGCTGCCAGCAGGAGGTGGTTTAGGAGGCAGATGAGGAAGTTGGTGACAGCCTGGTGGGGTCACTGCAGAATCACTTTTTTCCTGCTGAAATCACTTCAACCTCCTACAACCCCAGGACGAGCCCTGGGCCGTTTTGGGAATCACAGAACCGTCTAGGTTGGAGAAGGTCTTCAAGATGCAGTCCAAGCATTCTGCCCCATCTCTGCCAAGGCTGGGGCAGAGCCACAACCCTCAGTACCACAGCTCTGCCTCTTGGAAACCCCTCCAGGGGGGGACTCAGCCAAACCGAGGACCACAGCTTCTTTCTGACTGCTTTCAGCAGGAGCAGGGAAAAAGTGGTGTGGGAATGTCCAAGTCCTCTGCTCAGAGAGGCAGGGGAGAGCAGAGGGCCCTGCTCCTGGCAGCTCAGCTCTGCTGCACCCAGCTTCTTCTCTGAAGGGCACCACTTCCCTCACTGACAAGTGGTGCTGAGCCTCAACTCTTCTACAACAGCTCAATGCCAGAAGGACTCCAAAGAGTGATGCTGTGAGGAGCAAACCAAGCCTGGGCTGGGTGCTTGGCTTGGAAACAGTGCTGGGCAGGCTTGGAGGGCAGGTGAGGATTTGGGTTTATTTTTCTTCTTCAACCACTGCATGCAGTTTGGGGCAGGAATGAAGGTTTCCAGTTGTGGTAGAGCTGGAGGGGGGAGTTTGGCTTTTGAGTTTGTTTTTTCAACCCCTGTGTCCAGTCTGGGGCAAGAGTGAAGCTTTGCAGCTGTAGTGGAGCTCTGGGAAGCTTTGTGTGCCTGGGAAGGGTTATGCACCATGCTGCTGCTCTGCCCTGGCTCCTCCAAACCAAACACAACCCCCTGGGGACAGAAACTCCTCTACATCTGGGGGTTCCCCCCCATATTTTTGGTCATGCTGCAGAGTGGAGAGAGAACCAAGGTTGTGGTGGGTTTTCACTTTCCCCACTGGGCTTTGTAGTCTCCCTGGTGGGAGGTTCTCTGGCCAGCCTGCTCTATGGTAGGGTGTCCCTGCCCATGGCAGGGGCGTTGGAGCTGGATGATCCTTGTGGTCCCTGCCAGCCCTGACTGATTCTGTGATTTCACTGGGAGGGAGCAGCTGCAGTTCCGAGATGTCTGGGTGAGATACCTGAGCAGGAGCAATCAGCTTGGCTCTGCCACCCCACTCTGCTCCCGTGTGGCTGGAATTATCCTGCTGGAACACCCTGACAACTTCCCCAGCAGCTCCAGGCTGCAGCGGCCATCCCGCAGGGCTCCAGCTGCAGCAGGCTTTTGCTGGGGCATGGGGAAGAGTTAATGACCTTCCAAAGAGGTGGCAATTTTCTGGCTTCCAGGTCCTGAACAAAGTCCCTCTGAGCAAGAAAAGCTTCAGAGCTGAGAGGACTCAGGTGCTCAGCTGTGTGCCCCGAGGGGCCAGGCAGGCAGGCCGTGGCTGCGGTGGGGCCTGCAGGGTCTCAGGCACTCAGAGCAAGGCTGAGCCGCACCAGGGCTGTTGGCTTTAGGAAGATCAACACTGAACTTCTACTCACCACTTCTCCTCCTCTACTTGAACTCCTATGGACTGGAACTTACTGCTTGCTTTGTTTTCACCTGCTTTGGGGGATTCTTCAGCACCATCGACCTGAAAATAGATCAATCAATCAATCAATCAATCAGTCAGCTAATCAGAAGGCATTTTAGCCGAGGTGCCACCCAGTACTTGCTGTGTGATGGCTGCTGAGTGTCTGCACCCATTTGTGCCACTGGCTGCAGGGGGGTTGGATGAGGAGACCTTGAAAAGTCCCTTCCAACTCAACGCATTCCATGACTCCACGAGAAAAACCTTTAGCCACGGACTCACCAAGAGCACTGACTTGGAGGGGACCCTCCAGGGTCTTCTTGTCCACCCCCCTGCAGGCACAAGGACACCTCTGGCCAGAGCAGGCTGCAGCAAGGCTAAGCCTGAATGCCTGCAGGGATGAGGCCTCAAGCACAGCCCTGGGCAGCCTGTGCCAGGCTCTCGCCGCAGTGCCAGGCCCCATCCCTTGAGTCATTCAAGCTCAGCCTTGCTGTGTCCCTGTGCAGCCTGCTGCAGTTGGGGGGGTCCCTATGCCTGCAGTGGGGTGCCCAAGATGCCCTCAGAGGGTCCCTTCCAGCCCAATGCTGCCTGCGAAGCCGTGGGCATGGGCAGGATGAATGAAGCAACCAGATGCCAGTGGTCTGCTCTGCTCTTCTTCCTGCAGGGAGCAGTGCCCTGGTCAGGAGATAGGTTTCTGGCTCGGTTCTGCTGGAGGTGAGGAGCTGCAGTTCTCTTGGAGCAGCTCTGGAGGCCGAGGTGGAGCAAAGCTGCCCCAGGCCAGGGCCGGCAGGCAGCAGGAGTTGCATGAGCAAGCAGGGACAATGCCCGCGGCCACTGTGTGACAGATCCTGCGGGGGATCAGAGCTTGTTTGCGCTCCGCATTCCCGCTCGCTGAGTTCATCCCTGCCGCCGCTGCCCCCCTGCTGGGCGCCGAGGCACGGATTAGTGCTGCCGCCTGCGGCACAGGAGCCTTCAGCCTGCTGCCAGCGCGGAGACTGGCAGCGCTGCCAGCCCGAGCCTGCTGCCAACAGGGGCAGAACAGCAGCAGTGCCACCCTGAGCCTGCTGGCAACGGGGGTGCCACCCTGAGCCTCTGAGCACATTGCAGTGCTGCCTGGCAGGAGAAGCAGGAACGCACCAAACAGAGACTGAAGGAGGCAGGGAATAACAGGATCAGGGAACCATGGAGGCAAACGGAGGTTGGGCTCAATGACCTCTGGAGGCCCCTTCCAACCCCTGCAAGGTTCTGATGGAGTCACAGAACGGTTTGGGTTGGAAGAGATCTCTGAGATCATTGAGTCCAACTCCCAGCCCCACAGCTCCGTGGCCATTGAGCCATGTGCCAGAGTGCCATGGCCACAGGTTTCTTGACAGCCTCCAGGGACTCCATCATCCAGCCCTAGCCCACTGCCATGCCCAGGGATACCTCCCACTAGCACAGCTTGCTCAAGGCCTCATCCAGCCTGGTCCTGAACAACTCCCTGGGCAGGCTGTGCCAGTGTCTGCCCACCCTCACCGACAGGACATTCCTCCTCTCATCTCCCCTCTCCCAGCTCAAAGCCATTGTCCCTCGTCCTGGCACTGCCAGCCCTAGTCTAGAGTCTCTCCCCAGCTCTCCTGCAGCCCCCGTCAGGTCCCGACAGGCTGCTCTGAGGTCTGCCTGGAGCCTTCTCTTCTCCATGCTGCACAGCTGCAGCGCCCCAGCCTGGGGAGCTGCAGCCCTGCGAGCCTCGCAGAAGCAGCAGGGGCAGCAGCCATGCTCTACCTGTACGCCAATGGAGAGGCATCTGTTCTTCCTGAAGTGCTCCTTCTTCCGGTCCTCCACGGCCACGGTGGCGATGGTGGCGGTGGTGGTGACGGTGGCGGTGTTGCTGCCCAGGTGCTGGCTGGCAGGGCCGTGGATCTGCGCGTTGGCAGCCTCGATGGCGGCCGTCAGCGCCTTCATGCTGTCCAGGCTCTCGGTGGAGTTGCTGAGGCCAGACTGGCTGATGATGTCCCCCCTCTGCCCGTGCCCATCCATGTAGGCATCCTGGGCAGACTCGGTGCTGCTCTGGGCGGTGATGGAGATGAAGGGCTTGGTGGTGGTGCGCGGCGGCACCGGCGGGGGGGTCTTCTTGTAGGTGGTGATGCAGGAGGACACTGGAGGGGAAAACCAACACAGCAGAGGCCCTCAGGCACTGACGTGCAGGCAAAGAGGGGCAGGAGCAGGGCCTCGAAGTGGCAGCGAGGGGCACACAGTGTGAGGAGGATGCTGTCAGCTGAGGTCCCCAGAGCTCTCTGGGAACACCTCACCCTGCAGTGTCCTTTGCTCCTGCAGAGCCACCAGCAGAGGCACAGAAATGGTCTGCTGGCCATGGCCCTCCTTAGTCTCTTCTGCAGTAGGTCTGCTCCCAACTACTCCATGTGCCATGGGAACAAGTCCTTCTGCCAACACTTCTCATCTGCTCACAGCTCCCAAACCAGGCTCGGGAGGACTCTGAGTCTCCAACCACTTCTGGCTGAGCTCTGCTCCAGCAGCTTTCACTGCATTTGTTAGCTGTCTCTCTGCCCTGCCCTGCTGAGCCCACCAAGCTCAGGTGGGGTTGGGGACTGCGTTTGGTCTGAGCACAGATGCTTCCCAGGCAGCTTAGGTCACATTCTGCATGCCAGGACTGCTTGCCTGAAAAGAACAATGGGCCCTGGGGAGCATGAAGAGGAGTGCGGCCAGCAGGGCCGGGGAGACTCCCCTGACCCTCTACTCAGCCCTGGGGCCAGTGCTGACCTCCTCAGCCCCAGATCCAGGGAAGTGCTGCAGAGAGCCCAGGGCAGGCTGCAGAGCTGCTGAAGGGCCTGCAGCAGCTCTGGGAGCAGCAGAGGCTGAGAGCCCTGGGGCTGAGAGGACCTCAGCAATGCTCAGTGGTGCTCAGGGACATGACAAAAGCCAAAGGGCACACAGTGGAAGCCAGGAGGTGGCAGCTGAAGAGCAGGAGAAAGTTGTTTGGTGTGAGGGTGCTGGAGGGCTGGAGCAGGCTGCCCAGAGAGGTTGTGCAGTCTGCTTGTGTGGAGAGCTTCCAGCCCCAGCTGGGCACTGTGCTGCTGGGCAGCTGCTGTGGGTGCCCTGCTGAGGCAGGCCTTGGGCTGGGGGAGCTGCAGAGGTCCACAGAATCACAGAATGGGTTGGAAGGGAGCTCCCAAGGGCGTCCAGTCCAACTCCTGCACTCAGCAGGGACATCATCCACTAGAGCAGGCTGCTCACAGCCTTGTCCAGCCTCACCTTGAACATCTCCAGAGATGGGGCCTCAGCTACCTCCCTGGGCACCTGCTGCAGTGTTCCAGCACCCTCAAGGTGCAGAACTTGTTCCTCACATCCAGTCTAAATCTGCTCTGCTCTCATTTCAAACCGTGGGGAGAGAACCACCTCCCTCTGTGGGCAAGTTGGCAGCTCTGCATTCCTGAAGTCCTGGAGCACCTCCAAATGAGGAAAGAGAGCCCATGAAGAAGACAAAAAAGATCCTGAACTGCTTCATTTTGTACAGACAATAAATGCAGGCATGAACCTGTGCAGAGTTCACACAGAAACACCTTCAGATGAATTCCTACCAGCAGTCATCACAGGGCAGGTAGGGCTGCAGCAGCTCGTAATTGGCAGCCCTTGATGCCACCCACATGAAAGCAGCTCCACTACAGCTGCTCTGTGCCTGCCTGCACGGGAGGTGCTTGCTGAGCCAGGAACCAGCGTGGTCTTCATTTGCCTAGCTCAGATCCATGTGGATCACACCTTCCCGTGGCTGCAGGAGAAGCTGCAGCCCAAAAGGTGTTTCCAGGGCATGGAATGAATGGGATTTGTGTTGTTGGGAGCACAGCCTGCTGAAAACATGCCTGAACCCATGGGAACGTTGGCTGCTGGGGGAGACAGAAAAGTGAGAGGTGAGAGAGAGGAGGTTCTGAAACCATGAGGCACTTATGAAGCTCCAAACAGCAACCACAGCACCTGGGAGATGGCTGACAGTGAACCTGTCAGACCTCATCTGGGAGGGGTCAGGGAGGTTTGGAACTCATGGCAAGCCCAGGACCTGGAAGGAGAAGAAAGGGTGACAAAGACAGAGGCCGAGAGTGTTAGGGCTGGAAGGGAGCTCTGGAGCTCACCCACAGCAGCTGCCCAGCAGCACAGTGCCCGGCTGGGGCTGGAAGCTCTCCACACAAGACTCTGTCACACCAAACAACTTTCTCTTCCTGCTCAGCTGGCACCTCCTGGCTTCCACTTTGTGCCTCTTGGCCTGTCCCTGGGCACCAGTCAGCAGAGCCTGACCCCAGCCTCTTGCCTGGCCTCCAACAGCCCCAGGCAGGAGGCAGCCACAGCCTTCCTGGGCAGCCTGTGCCAGGCTCTCAGCACCCTCACACTCAACAACTTCTGCCTCATCTTCAGTCTAAAACCACCTGAAGTTGTCCTGCAGAGGGAGGAGAGAACTGACAGGGCAGGCAGTGGAAGTGTCAAGGGAAACAGCAAAGGCTCCACAGCAAGTCTCAACTCATCCCCAACTTCCTGGAGTCACCCAGCAGGTAGAAGCCAGCGTGGAAGGCAGGAGAGAGCCCCAGGCCCTTGGTTACTGGAAATGATGTCAGCTCGCAGCGCTCCCCAGCAGCCACAGCAACAGCAGAGCCTGGGGCGCTGCGGGAGGCAGCTGAGTGCTGCAGCCAAGGAGCCCTGCCCAGCCTGCAGCACGCCGCGGGAGGCTCTCAGCCTGCCCGCTGGGATATTGGCAGCCTGGCACCTCCTGACATGGCAACCTGGGGGACCTGTGGGGTTTGAAATGCTGAACTGATTGGAAAATGGAAGGAGGTCTCCTGAGGAGAGCTGCCAAAGCCCTGATGCTCTCCCAGTGCAGCCCAGAGCTGAGCCCTGGGAGCAGGCAGAGCTCTCCTGTCCCTTACCTGCTGCCCCCTCAAGCTCCTCCACCCTGCTCTGCTGCAGCAGCCATGGTCCCCTGGCAGCAAGACTCTGAGGGAGGGGCCCACACAGCATCACCCTCACTGCCAGGAATTCCTTCCTCCTCTCCAGTCTCATCTCCCCTCTCCCAGCTCAAAGCTATTGTCCCTCATCCTGGCACTGTCTTGTCCCTCCCCAGCTCTCCTCTAGCCCTCTTCAGGTCCTGACAGGCTGCTCTGAGGTCTGCCTCTTCTGCAGGCTGCACAGCCCCAACTCTCCCAGCCTGTACACCTCAGGGCCAGACTGGATGAGGCCTTGAGCAGCCTGTGCTAGTGGGAGGTGTCCCTGCCCATGGCAGGGGGCTGGAACTGGATGAGCTTCAAGGTCCCTTCCAAGCCAAAGCATTCTATGAATCTCTGCATCTCCCCTTCCAGAGCCCACAGGCTGCTGCTGCAGGTCTGCATTCCTCTCCTAGGGCACAGGCAAGGTTTACTCCAGAGACTAGTTAAGTCATGCTCAAAAATCCTCTTGCCTCCCAAAGCACCTTGGGTCAAGCCCACCAATTCCATCTGGATCCACTCTCCTCTTCCTTTGGATCTTGGGACCCTGCCTTTGGCTTGCAGTTTAGTCCCACACACCTAGGGGAAAGCAGCCACCCAAAGCCACCCAAAGCCCCAACACCTTCTCCAGGTGGAAACACCTCCAAAGCCCAGGCCATGGTGATTGTCCTCCTGGCCAACACTTCCAAACAACTAACTCATGGGACAGGAATTCAGAACAGGGAGTGTCAGCCAGCCCAGCTCAGGAGGAAGTCTAATGATAAAAAACAAGCCCCAAAAGAAGGGAAAGGAACAGACCCAATCCCGGATTGCATAACGCCGCCGGAGCCTGGGTCCTAGCGTGGCTGCGAGCAGCTCTGCAGGTGTCTGGACACGCCTGCTGGGGAGCTGAAGCCCTGGGGAGCAAACAGCAGCAGGCAAACAATGCTCCCCACTCCCTGCCCAGCAGAACCCCAAGGCAGATGAACGCCTGTGAAGGGCTCAGACCTGCGCAGCGCTTTGAACCCTCCCAGGGATGAGGGAGGTTGGCAATATCCTGCTCCTCTGGCAGCCTCCTTCGCCAGGCCAATGAATGCAGGGAGGGATGGAAGTGCAAATGTGAAGTTAATTAACAGTTATAGAGGGAGAGGGCTCTGGATCCTGCCCCTCTGCCCTGCTCATCCCCTGCAGTGCTGTGGCAGCTCCAGAGCCCACAGCACAGACAGGGACCTGTGGCAGCAGGGCCAGAGCAGGCCACAGCAGTGCTGGGGGACTGGCAGGGCTCTGCTGTGAGGCCAGGCTGGCAGAGCTGGAGGGGTGCAGCCTGCAGAGGAGAGGGCTCCAGGGACACCTTCTGGTGGCCTTGCAGTGCTTAAAGAGGGGACCAGAAAGCTGGGGACAGAGATTTCCTCAGGATCTGTTGTGACAGGACCAGGCTGTTTGGGGCTGTGAGAAGCCTGCTTTGGCTGGGTCTGTCCCTGCTGCCTGTTGGGGCTTGGACTGGAGGAGCTTGAGAGATCTCTTAGAATCATAGAGCCAACCAGGCTGGAAGAGACCTCCAAGCTCATCCAGCCCAACTGAGCCCTGCCCAATCAACCAGACCATGTCACTAAGTGCCCCAGACAGGCTTTGCTTGAACACCTCTAAGGACAGCAACTCCCCCACCTCCCTGGGCAGCCCATCCCCATGCCAATGACTCTCTCCATGCCATTCCATTCCATTCCATGATCTAATTCCACAGTTTGAAAGGAGCAGCAAAGGACCCAACCTGTGCCGAGCTAAGTGTACCAGGCAGCAGCTCCCCAGCACAGCCCTCAGCAGCTCTGCTAGCAGCAGAGTCCTTGTGTCTGACCCAGGCATGAGCAGACTGAGCCTTGCCCTGGAGCCCCAAGCTGCCCACACAGGCTGCAGTGCTCGGCTGGAGGTGCTGGGCTCAGACAGAGCTGTTGGGCACTGCACCATGCACTGAGCTCCCTGCCTCGATGGAGTCATCAACTCAGCAAGCTGGGCAGGGCCCTCTGGCAGCACCAAGTGCAACCAACACCCCAGCACCACACACATCTCACGCCACTGAGCCCAGGCACTGCCTGACTCCACCACATCTGGTGCCTAACCCCACTGAGGCCTGAGCTGCACTGGGCTAAGGAACAGGCAGGATGAGAAGTGTCCTCACATGCTCCAGGAGACCCTTGGCCTTCTGGGCCCTGAGGGCACCTTGCTGCTCCTCTAATACACACAGCATGGAAGGGTGGGAAGGTTGCTCTGGAGATCAGCCAGCCCAAGCCCCTGCCAGAGCAGCATCACCCAGGGCAGGGCACACAGGAACGCATCCACCTGGGGCTGGAAGCTGTCCAGTGAGGGAGGCTCCATAGCCCCTCTGGGCAGCCTGCTCCAGGCCTCCAACACCCTCAGCCCAAAGGGGTTTGCCCCAGCGGGGAGGGAGCAGGGCGAGCAGCAGCTCTGGGGAAGCAGCCTCGTCTCTAGAAGGGAAAGCCACCAGCGAGGGGCCCAGAGAAAGCCACACTCTTCACGCTCCCAGGGGGGCAGTGGGAAGGCTTTCAGAGTGTGGCTCTTGTGCTGCTTTGGCACAAGAAGTCCTTTTCCAGCTGGAACTCTTCCGTAGCTGGTGGCTTGGAAGGCAGCCTGTGGTTTGCAGCCATGGTCTGGCCCCTTGGGCTTTGCCTCCTTTTCCAGCCAGTAGCTGGGAGGTCTCCGGGAGGAGAAGGAGGAGAGTGTGAGAACTATGGCACCTCCAGACCCTGGGAGCTGCAGGTAGGACCCAAGAGGGCTCTCCCTTGAAAGGAGCTCCCTCGGCAGGGCTGACAGCGAGGCTGCAGCTGAGGTGGGCAGCCGGGAGTGGCTGGCACAGGGTAAAAGAGCAGGGGATGCTGAAAGGACGCTGGGCAGCTGCTGTGCTGCTGTGGCTGCTCCCTGCCAAGGGAAGAGCTTTGATGTGCTGAGCAGGGCTGGGCCGGCTGCCAGGCGCTGCCCCAGCAGTGACAGCAGCGCTGCCCGCACGGCTCCGGGCACAGGAACCAAACAGATGACGTCACTGCAGCTGCTGCTGCCACCAGCCCTGCGCTCGGCATGGCACACAGCTGTCTGCAGCGAGCTCTCACCAGGGCAGGGAGGAGCAGCCCCACAGAAACCCCCACGTCTGCACCGCATCTTCCAGAGCTCCACACACCCCGTCCAGAGCAGCAGCCAATTGAACTCAGTGCCTGGACCTGACAATGAGAGAATCCCAGAATGGCTCAGGCTGGAAGGGAGCTCAGAGCTCATCTGCTCAGCCCCAGGGCCCTCGGCTGCCCCTCCCTAGCCCTGCTCTCCAGACCCTGCCCTGCCATGCTGGTGTCTATCTCCACTTCGCTTCCCCACACGCACAAGCCCGAGGAGCCTCCTGCTCCGCAGCCTCCACCAAACATCTGCAATCACTCAGGGCTGTGAGACAGGCTCAGCCTTCTCAGCCTGGCCTGCTCAGCACACTTCAGCTGGTGTCATCTGGGGTTTGGATTTGCCAAGGCAGCCAAAGAGCTTCCCAGGCAGCCCACATCACTTCACATCACATCACAGCGCTGTGCCGCCGCTTCAAAGCAGCCTCCCTGGCCCAGCTGCTGCTGCTGGGCTTCACTCTGCTGCTGCCTCCCTCCTCCACTGCCGCCTGAAATGCTGCTCTGCAGAGCTCCAGGAGCTGCCAGGGGAAGGCTTGGCCCAGGGCAGAGCCAGGCTGCAGCGTGGGTGGTGCGTGTGGCAGCAGAGGGGCAAAGGAAAGCAGCCTGCAGTGCAGGTGCACCACTACAGCTGCTGGCACAGCAGGGCCACAGACATCTCCTGCCCACATGTGGTCCTTCCTGTAGCCCACACCACAGGCTAGGGATGAGATGGGGACAGAGTGCTGGGCAGAGCCTGTTGTGCCAGGCCAAGGGGTGATGGCCTGGACTCAAAGAGAGAGACTCAGAATGGAGAGAAGGGAGAAATGTTTGGCACTGAGGCTGGGGAGAGCCTGGCCCAGGCTGCCCAGAGCTGGGAGCTGCCCCATGGCTGGCACCAGCGCAGGTCAAGCTGCAGCCTGCTCTGGAGGATGTCCTTGCTGCCTGATAGGGCTTGGACAGGATGGCCTTGAAAGGTCCCTTCCCACCCAAACCATTCTTCAACAGAATCCCAAAATCCCAGCACAGTGTGGTGGGAAGGCAGCTCTGGAGCTCCCCCAGCCCTGCCCCAGCAGGGCACCCACAGCAGCTGCCCAGCAGCACAGTGCCCAGCTGGGGCTGGAAGCTCTCCACACAAGCAGACTGCACAACCTCTCTGGGCAGCCTGCTCCAGCCCTCCAGCACCCTCACACCAAACAACTTTCTCCTGCTCTTCAGCTGCCACCTCCTGGCTTCCACTGTGTGCCCCTTGCCCTGTCCCTGGGCACCACTGAGCAGAGCCTGGCCCCAGCCTCTTGCCCCCCACAGCTGCTTCAGCTCTGGCTGAGCATTGCTGAGGTCCCCTCTGGGGCTGCTCCTGTGCAGGCTCTCAGCCCCAGGGCTCTGAGCCTGTGCTGCTCCCAGAGCTGCTGCAGGCCCCTCTACAGCCTGCCCAGGGCTCTCCCCAGCACTTCCCTGGCTCTGGCTCTGGAGCCTGTAAGGGCTGCACAGAGGTTTCTGTGAGCAGGGCTCACATCTCTTCAGACATTGCTCCTCCTCTACATCACCTTGTTGTAATGAGGAGGAGAATTTGACTCCAGTCCTCTTGTGGTCCTGTTTGACACATCAGCAGTAGCAGCTTTCCTGCCTGGGTGGTTGGTACCCTTGATTCCCTGCCCCAGCAAGCCAACAGCCCCTCCAGTGCACCTTCCTGGCACACCTCCAGGGATGGGGACTGCACCACCTCCCCGGGCAGCCTGTGCCAACCCCTGGCCACTCCTGCAGCACAGAAATTGTTCCTCATCTCCAACCTGGCCTTCCCTGGCACAATTCCAGGCCGTTTCCTCTCCTTCTATCACCCGAGCCTAGGGAGAAATGAGTCTCCAGCTCAATCCATTGCCTTGGAAGCTGAGTGGTGAGCTGGAGAAGCTTCCCACCTTTTCCAGAGGCCATGGCACAGAGACACCTTGGCTGCTGATGGGTGTTTCCCTTCAGTCAGTCACCACACACCCAGCAGCTGCAAGACTGTCCATGCAGGGCCCAGGGTACGGCCCTCAGCACAGGAGAGACACGGACTGGTTAGAGCAGATGCAGGAGGTCACAGCAATGCTGGAGGGTTGGAAGGCCTCTGCTGCCAGGCCAGGCTGGGAGAGCTGGAGGTGTTCAGCCTGGAGAGGAGAAGGCTCCAGGGAGACCTCATAGCCTGTTCTCACAGCAGCCCCTGGATCATCTGCGTGGCCTCCTCCGCACTGTCTGCTACAGCTCTGTGTCCTGCTGGCGTCCCCCCCCCGCCCGGCGCCCCGGAGCGCTCCTGCGGCAGCTCTCCAGCGGTACAAGGGCGCCCTCGTGTGGTGCGCTGCTGCCTTAGCCTGGGACGCTCCGCTAGGGCTGCGCTGCCAACAGGTTGGCAGCAAACCCTCTGTCCTGGCCTTGGCTCGTCACGGATCAAAGGGTACCAGGGATGGAAGGCACTTCTGGAGCTCCCCCAGCCATGCTGACACCCCAGCAGGGCACCCACAGCAGCTTGCCCAGCAGCACAGCGCCCATCTGGGGCTGGGAGCTCCCGGACCATCTGCATGGCCTCCTCCGGACTGTCTGCAACAGCTCTGTGTCCTGCTGGGGTGTCGGTAGGGTTGGGGGGACAGCAAGGCTGAGGGGACAGCAAGACTGGAGAGCCAGCAGGGCTGAGGGGACAGCAGGGCTGGGCTGTCACCATAGCCGAGTTCTGCCACCCGCACTTGTACAAGCTCTGCCCCCGCGGCCCCGCGCCCCGGAGCGCTCCCGCGGCAGCTCTCCAGCGGTACAAGGGCGCCCTCGTGTGGTGCGCTGCTGCCTTAGCCTGGGACGCTCCGCTAGGGCTGCGCTGCCAACAGGTTGGCAGCAAACTCTCTGTCCTGGCCTTGGCTCGTCACTGAATCAAAGGGTACCAGGGATGGAAGGCACTTCTGGAGCTCCCCCAGCCCAAGCCCTGCCCTAGCAGGGCACCCACAGCAGCTTGCCCAGCAGCACAGCGCCCATCTGGGGCTGGGAGCTCCCGGACCATCTGCATGGCCTCCTCCGGACTGTCTGCAACAGCTCTGTGTCCTGCTGGGGTGTTAGCAGGGCTGGGGGGACAGCAGAGCGGGGCTGCCACCGTAGCCGAGTGCTGCCCCCCCCCGCCCCGCGCCCCGGAGCGCTCCTGCGGCAGCTCTCAGGCGGTACAAGGGCGCCCTCGTGTGGTGCGCTGCTGCCTTAGCACGGGGCTGGAAGCTCTCCACACACGGAGACTGCACAACCTCTCTGGGCGGCCTGCTCCAGCCCTCCAGTACCCTCACACCAAACAACTTTCTCCTCCTCTTCAGCTGCCACCTCCTGGCTTCCACTTTGTGTCCCTTGCCCCCTGTCCTGTCACAGAGCAGCATGGTTACCTTTGGTACCATCAGCTCTGTGCTAGGGACGATTTAGGCTTTGGGCAGCATCCATCAAGCCAGAAGCATCCTGGCTTCATCATCTATTCCAGCCCTTCTGCACTCAGTAGGGACATCTTCAACTAGAGCAGGTTGCTCAAAGCCCTGTCAAGTCTGACCTTGAGTGCCTCCAGGAATGGGGCCTCCACCACCTCCCTGGAGAATCTGCTCCAGTCTTCCACCACCCTCACAGTAAAGAACTTCTTCCTGTTATGCCATTAGATGATGAAAAGAAATCTGCAAGCCAAGATGAAGGACACTAAGCCCCTGAGGTACCCAAGAGAGGAGTCTGCTCTGCTGGGCTGCTTAGCAGAAATTCCTTCCAAAGACTCAGGTCATCATCCTGGCACAGGCTGCCCAGGGAGGCTGTGGCTGCCTCCTGCCTGGGGGTGCTGCTGGCCAGGCTGGATGAGGCCTGGAGCAGCTGAGTCTAGCTGAGAGGTGTCTCTGGGCATGGCAGGAGGCAGGAGCAGAGGAGCTCTGAGCTCCCTTCTCCCCTGAGCCAGTCTGTGATCCAAACAACACTACAGGCTTTTCATCTTAGACCTAAATGTCCAGAGTTTGGGTTTTTCTGGGTCGGTTTGGGTTGGTTTTGTGCTGTTTTGATTGCTTTCCCTCCACCCTATCAGGAGCAGGCAGCCCTAAGCCGATCAGCGCTGCGCTAAGGCGCTGCTGAACGCAAGGATCGCTGCCTGCTCCCTGTGCTGGGGGACAGCAGCTGAAAGCAGACCAGATAAAAGAGCTCAAAGGCTCAGCCCCCAAATCCTGCCTGCCTGGCCAAAGCCTGGTGTCACACGAAGTGTGCAGCCACACCTGGGACGTGGCACAGCTCCCCTTTAATGTGCCCTGAGCTCTCGACCCCTTTGTCTCCTGAGCTGTAATCCTCTTGCTGGTGCTAAGCCTGCAAAGTGCAAATGCTCCTCGAAGCTGCTGCAGATTACTCAGGGCCACTTCCGTGAGCACTGGGAACTACCTGGCGTGGAGTCACTGAATCCTTTTGGGTGGAAGAGACCTTTCAGATCATCAACCCTTAACTCAGTACTGCTAGGGCACCATTACACCATGGCCCTCAGCACCACATCTTCACCAGGTCATCGATAAACCATGGCCTTCAGGTTGTCCTGCACAGAGGTTCTCCTGCCCTCTGCTCTGCCCTGCTGAGGCCACAGCTGCAATGCTGCAGCCAGTGCTGGCTGCCCAGTGCCAGAACCAGGGCAGTGCTGCAGAGAGCCCAGGGCAGGCTGCAGAGCTGCTGAAGGGCCTGCAGCAGCTCTGGGAGCAGCAAAGGCTGAAAGCCCTGGGGCTGAGAGCCTGCACAGGAACAGCCCCACAGGGGACCTCAGCAATGTCCAGCAAGAGCTGAAGGAGCTGTGGGGAGCAAAAGGCTGGGGCCAGGTGTATAGGGTTAACACTCCAGGAGGAGTAACCTTGAACCTGACCCTGGGTGGTCTTGACCCCTCCCCAGGGGTGGGTCTGAACGTCACGAGGTGATGGTTAGCCCACTCCCCCTTCCTGTCTGAGGATCCATAAAAGCCTTCCTAATTACCAGCATCACCTTCCTGCTCCTGGTTCTCTGTTTCGCTGTGTGGCCATCACCACGAGGAGGACAAAGCCATCACAATCAGGTTGTATTTACACATTTGGTATCTGCTTTCCCTTCCCCATCCCTTTGTACCTTCCCTACCTCAGACACCTTTTTAAGCGATTGTTCCACTTTTCCTTTTAACTTCCCAATCGAGTGAGGTTCATTTATTTGGGTGTGCCTCCCCGTTTCTCTCTCTACATCTAATTCCTCTCTTTCTGGGAAGAGAAGGGGAAGAGGGAAGGGCCCTCTATGAAACTGTTATTGGTTCTATCAAATGTACTTGAGTCTCTGGAAATCTGAACTAGAACCGAGACACCAGGCTCTGCTCAGTGGTGCCCAGGGGCAAGGGGCACAAAGTGGAAGCCAGGAGGAGCCAGCTGAAGAGGAGGAGAAAGTTTTTGCTGTGAGGGTGCTGTAGGGCTGGAGCAGGCTGCCCAGAGAGGTTGTGCAGTGATCTTAGAGGTGTTTTCCAACCTCAGTGATGTGGAGCTAAGGATGTGGATGGCAGGCTGGCCTCCAGCACACACTAAAACCCAACTTCACCAATTTTTCCTGCCTGGATTTCAGAGTTCAGCATATCTCCTGCAGCAGAGGCAGCCAAGGCTTTGCTTCCCAGAAGACAGCTGGAGTTCAAAGCTACCACATCAGGCTATTTTAAGGAAAATAGCAGGAATTATCCCTGATAAATGTGATCCCATTGTAGAAATTGGGGCATGTCTGCAAGCTTCCTGATTCAGCTCCTTTTTATCCCAAGAAACCCTTTCCACTGCTTTGGAAATCAGCCAGAGTACAGCAAAACTTCAGGGCTTTGCTGTGTGCCTCCAGAAAGTGAGGCAATGGAAGCTGTTTGCCCTTCCTTTGTCATTGGCATCTCAGCTCAGCAAGACCTCTGCAGAGGCACCAGAGCCCAGGCCACAGGAGGAGCACCAGCAGGATGTGGCCATGGCATGCTTGGACTTGCAGACCCGTTCTTTGCTCCCACCCCTGGACGTGGCCTCCCCCAGCCACTAAACAACACAGCCAGTGCCTTGCACCTTGCGGACACCACCGAGAGCACCTCAGCTCGGCAGACAGCCTTAGCAGGAGAACCTCTCCCTGCCACTCGGAGCCAGCAGAGGTGCTCACCTGCAGCCACCTTCTGCACAGAGACGAGTTGTGACTGCTCCTTTGGGCCCAAGAGTCAGAGAAAGCACAACCTTGACCTTGCTTCCTACGGGATTTTAACCCACAGTAAATGAGCTGGGATGCAGGAGGCGCCCAAAGTGCATCCGGGCAGGGTTTGATGCTGCTGAGTGTGTCCAGCCCCGTGGTGAGCCCCCAGCTCTCTCGAGGGCTGGATGTGCGGCAGCGAAGGGCTGAGTGCTGAGCTGCGGCAGCTGCAATGGACCTTCCTTCCTCTTACCACCCCTCCGGCCTCTGGGTCACTCACCTGTGCTGCTCTGGATGGTCCTGACGGTGGTGGTGGTGCGCGGCGGGGAGGCGGAGCGCAGGGACAGGCACTCATCGTCCTGCGAGCAGCCCTTCTCGATGGCGCGCACGTAGCTGTGGCTCCGCATGCGGAAGCAGCCCGGCAGGGGCAGGTCCAGCGCCTCCACGGCCTGCGACTCCAGCTCGCTGAACACCGACTCGCACACCGACTCGAACTGCCCGTTCACCTCCAGCTCGCTCACCTGCGGGGCACGGCCCGGCTCAGCGCCCCCCCCGGCCCGGCTCAGCGCCCCCCCCCGGCCCGGCTCAGCGCCTGGCTCAGCACCCACCTCACTAGCGTGTAACCTGCCAGCAGCATGGGGCCAGCAGGGGATCAGAATCACGGAGTGGGCTGGGTGGGAAGGGACCTCACAAGCTCCTCCAGTCCAAGCCCCTGCAGGCAGCAGGGACATCCCCAGCCAGAGCAGGCTGCTCACAGCCCCCTACAGCCTGACCTGTGCTGGTGCCAGGCATGGGGCAGCTCCCAGCTCTAGGCAGCCTGGGCCAGGCTCTCTCCACCCTCAGTGCAAAACATTTCTTCCTTCTGCCCAGCCTCAATCTCCCTCTTTGAGTACAAACCATCAACCCTAGTCCTGTCCCAACAGGCCCTGAGGAAAACTCTGTCCTCAGCTATCTGGTCCCTTCTTGAAGCCCTACAAGGCCACCAGGTGTCCCTGGAGCCTCAGAGGGATGAGCTTTAGCGGTCAATTCCCACTCGAACCACCTGCAGCACTGCCTCTAATTCTGGTGCCCCCAGGACAAGAAGGACCTGGAGCTGCTGGAGAGGGGCCAGAGGAGGCCACGAAGATGGCTAGAGAGATGGAAAACCTCCCCTGTGGGGACAGCCTGGGAGAGTTGGGGCTGTGCAGCATGGCTCTAGGCAGACCTCAGAGCAGCGTGACAGGACCTGAAGGGGCTCCAGGAGAGCTGGGGAGGGACTTTGGACAAGGGCTGGCAGTGCCAGGATGAGGGACAATGGCTTTGAGCTGGGAGAGGGGAGAAGAGAGTGGAGAGGAGGGAGAAATTCTTGGCAGTGAAGGTGGTGAGACACTGGCAGAGGCTGCCAAGGGAGGCTGTGGAGCACAGAAGCACAGGAGGTGATCTTTGCTCTTCAATCACCTCCTGTGCTTCTGTGCTCTACAACCTCCCTGGAGGTGCTCAAGGCCAGGCTGGATGAGTCCTTGAGCAAGCTGTGCCGGTGGGAGGTGTCCCTGCCCATGGCAGGGTATTGGCACTGGGTGATCCCTTCCAAGCCAAGCCTGCAGCAGGGTGGCTGCTCTGCAGGCCCCCAGGGGTGGCTGTCACCCACCTGGCTGATGGTGCTCATGGCTCTCATGTAGCTCTCGTTGCGGGAGCGGAACTTGGGGGATGTCAGCAGCCCTGCAGGGTCCAGGCTGTCCAGGCTCCTGTTGATGGAGACTTCACTCACTGCCCTCAGGTAGCTGTGGCTCCGGATCTGCAGCTTTGGGGAGTGCTCACTGGATATCCTGGGGGAGGGGGGGAAGAGGGAAAAAGAAAACAGAAATCTCATCAGACCCAAATGGTCTCACCCAGAGTGGGGCCAAGAGCAGTGGTGCAGAGCCTTGCTGAAGGCCTACAGGCAGTGCTGGTCCTTAGGGCTCTGTACTGTCTCCAGTGTTGTTCAACATCATCAGTGACCAGGATGAAGGGAAAGAGTGGAGCCTCAGCAGCCTGCTGGTGGTACCCAGTTGGGAGGAGTGGGGACAGCCCCCAGGCTCTATTGCCACCCAGAGACCTGCCCGGGCTGCAGAGCTGGCTGGAGAGGAGCTGGCTGGGGCCAGGCTCTGATCAGTGGTGGCCAGGGCAAGGGGCACAAAGTGGAAGCCAGGAGGTGCAGCTGAAGAGGAGGAGAAAGTTGTTTGTTTTGAGGGTGACAGAGGGCTGGAGCAGGCTGCCCAGAGAGGTTGTGGAAGCTACAAAGAGGCTGAGGGGCTGGAGCATCCCCAGATGTGATTCCACGAGTCTGTGCTTCTCCTGGAGCAGCTTTAACATCCTCCCTGTGGTGCAAAGGAGGTAAATGAGGATCTGAGCTAAATCTCCGTGTTTGCAGTGTAAGTGTCCCACGGTGTGTGCAGGGACAGGGAAGCAAATCCTGCCCCCAGTTTCCAGGCTGTCCTTTGGTCTCCTGCTCCGTAAAGAGACACCCACAACTGACCCGAAAGGAGAGGACTCCGTTTGCTGCCTCAGGCCTCTGCAGCTATTGCAGCATCCCAGCGCAGCAGCAGCGCCCCAGCGGCACCCCCAGCGCCGCTAACTGCGGAGGTGTTTCAGGAGGGCCATTCCCGGCTGCACTCTCGCAGCTCAGGGTCTGGAGCTGCTCACCAGCGCTCTGCCAGTGGCAAATCTAGGTCAGAGGATCCTCCCTGGCTGCTTGTTACCTGCCTCATGAAAAGATGCAGACTTATGCTAATTGCTCAGTATTGCTGGCTCCGGGAGAAGGTAGAGCCCTGCCGCCAGTGTGCCGAGCAGCGCCCGCAGCAGCCACGGCTCTGCTCCCGGCACTGCTCCGGGAGGCTTTCAGACATCCTGTAGGGATACTGTAGGCTCCCCAGTGCCAGGGGGACAGGGAACTGCTGCAGAGCGCCCAGGGCAGGCTGCCGAGGGGCCTGGAGCAGCTCTGGGAGCAGCACAGGCTGAGAGCCCTGGGGCTGAGAGCCTGCACAGGAGCAGCCCCAGAGGGGACCTCAGCAATGCTCAGCCAGAGCTGAAGCAGCTGTGGGGGCAAGAGGCTGGGGCCAGGCTCTGCTCACTGGTGCCCAGGGACAGGCCAAGGGGCACACAGTGGAAGCCAGGAGGTGACAGCTGAAGAGCAGGAGAAAGTTGTTGGGTGTGAGGGTGCTGGAGGGCTGGAGCAGGCTGCCCAGAGAGGTTGTGCAGTCTGCTTGTGTGGAGAGCTTCCAGCCCCAGCTGGGCACTGTGCTGCTGGGCAGCTGCTGTGGGTGCCCTGCTGGGGCAGGGCTGGGGGAGCTCCAGAGCTGCCTTCCTTCCCACCACATTCTGCTGGGATTGTGCCTTGCAGATTCGTAGCTCAGTGTTGTGCCAGATGGGTGCTGAGCTCTGCCAACAAAAGTGACAAAGCAGAATGAATTGGATGCCCAGGAAGACGTCCTGAGCGCTGCTGCGGGGCGGCGGAGGAGAGGCTGAAGCCTGCCTGCAGCCAGCACCGCAGGGCATGGGCCCAGAACTGACAGAAAACAGCTCAGGCCCCCCGGGTCTGTAAACGTGCCAGCTGCAGTGCCCCTGGGCTGTCACCCTTGGCTGAATGTCCTTCCTCCGGGGGGCTGGGGCAACAGTCAGCAGCTTGGTAGCAAAAGACCAGTAAGGTCATCCAAGTGCAAGCCAGCACTGCCAGGGCACCATCAAGCCACGGCCCTCAGCTCCACATCTCCCTGCTCTGGAAGCCCTCCAGGGATGCTCTTTGCATTTCAGTGTGGGTGCAAGGGTGAGCAGCCCTGCCCCAGAGCAGAGGCTTGGGGCTCCAGGGGGCAACATCTGCACAACTAAGTCACTCCAGTGCCTCTCCCTGCTGCAGGCCAGGGCTTGGGGCAGCAGCCTGCACTGGTGTCATCGTGGGGCCAGCCACGTTCTGCTGCTCCTGCAGGGCCCTGAACAAGGAGCTGCCACACTGCTGATGGAGACCAGGGCAGCACAGAAAGTGCTTGGAACTTTCTCCCTCCTCACCAGGGATTTTTCTGGGCTTGGAAGATCTCTTCTGTGCTTGGCTGTTTAGAAGGAAGTGAAGCTCCTCATGGGGATTTCCTACCTTCAAGCTAAAAATACAACCACATTAAACCCTCTCTGCACCTCCCTGGGGTGCAGCTAAAGAGTGTGTGGGGGAATCCAAGAAGAAAACTGGAGGAAGAGCCAGAAAACTCTGCTCTGCTGAGGAGCAGCACGAAACTGGCAGCTGCTGCCTTTGGAGCTAGCAAAGGGTCCCCTGCCAGACCACAAACGGTGCTTGCTGCATGGGTTCTGGCCAGCTCCAGGGTCACCTTCTGGTGTCCTTGCAGTGCTTAAAGAGGGGAACAGAAAGCTGGGGACAGTTTTTCTCAGGGCTTGTTGGGACAGGACTAGAGGGAAATGTTTGGACTCAGAGGGAGGCTGAGGCTGGGCAGAAGGAAGAAATGTTTGGCACTGAGGCTGGGGAGAGCCTGGCCCAGGCTGCCCAGAGCTGGGAGCTGCCCCCTGGCTGGCACCAGTGCAGGTCAGGCTGTCTGGGGCTGTCCCTGCTGCCTGCAAGAACTTGGACTGGAGGAGCTTGAGAGGTCCCTTCCCACCCAAACCATTCTTGAGCAGACTCCTCTCATGCAGGGCATTGGAAGGCACCTCAGAGCTCTGTCCCAACCTTCTGCCATGCCCAGGGACACTTCTCAGCTAGACTCAGCTGCTCCAGGCCTTAGCCAGCCTGGCCCGCAACACCCCCAGGCAGGAGGCAGCCACAGCCTCCCTGGGCAACCTGTGCCACAGAGTCACCATCGTCACTTCCCTCTCTCCTCTCACAACATTCCTCCCAAACAGGATCCTTCCTCTCTCTTCCCTTTATTCTGACCTATTAAAGCCTCATTTTCAGGGGGGAAAAACCAACCACAGGATGTAAAGACACTGAAAAGAAGACAGCAGCATCAAAGGCTCTTGTTCAGGAGAGAGCTCTGTGTGCATGAACCTCAGCTGGGCTATGTCCCTATTCTTTGGGCTGTTGGCCTCGGGGTGATGAGCTCCATGAAAGCACAACTCCATTATGTGATCATCCTGATCCCCAGGGCAGGGAAATGAACTCATCCAAAGCATTGCAAGAGAGAAAAGAAGCTTTTGTCAGGCTTCTGCCAGGGCCAAAGCTCTGCACCAGGCACCACAGAGTCACCAAATGGTGTGGTGGGAAGGGAGCTCTGGAGCTCCCCCAGCCCAAGCCCTGCCCCAGCAGGGCACCCACAGCAGCTGCCCAGCAGCACAGTGCCCAGCTGGGGCTGGAAGCTCTCCACACAAGCAGACTGCACAACCTCTCTGGGCAGCCTGCTCCAGCCCTCCAGCACCCTCACACCAAACAACTTTCTCCTGCTCTTCAGCTGCCACCTCCTGGCTTCCACTGTGTGCCCCTTGCCTGTCCCTGGGCACCAGTGAGCAGAGCCTGGCCTCAACCTCTTGCCCCCCACAGCTGCTTCAGCTCTGGCTGAGCATTGCTGAGGTCCCCTCTGGGGCTGCTCCTGTGCAGGCTCTCAGCCCCAGGCATCTCAGCCTGTGCTGCTCCCAGAGCTGCTCCAGGCCCTCTGCAGCTCTCTGTTCTCAGTGTGCATCTCGAAGGTGGCTCCAGGCTCATCCCTGCCAGAGCAAACCTCTGCAGATCCTCTCCCCTTTGCTCTCTGTTGGTGTTTTGAAGGCATTTTCCCTCCCGTGGGACTTCTGCTCTCAGAGCACTCCAATATTGGTCTCCCAGCCCACGCTGCCCACCCCACCCCCTCACCCACCATGCTCCTACTCCTCCAAGCAAGGCTTTCATTATTCCCAGGGTTTCTTTTTATAGATGAGTGCCTCTGGGAACAGCAGAGATCCCTGCCTGCCCCCTGACGTCACACACTGACTGTGTTCCTTAGGGGTGGTTTTCTTTCCTGCCCCTTGGAGTCTCCCTCCCACAGCATTCCTGCCATGCTGTGCCCTTCCCTGTGGTGCAACCTCCATTGTCCCTGCTGGCAGGTGAGCAGGTTCTGCTCCCTGGCTTGGCTGGCAGAAGGGATCCTGCAGGAAGGCTGCAGAGGGACTTGTGCTGAGGGGGCCTGAGCCAGGCCAAGGGCAATGGTTTGGAGCTGAGGCAGAGCAGGCTGAGAGTGGAGCTGAGGCAGAAGCTGTTGAGTGTGAGGGTGGTGAGAGCCTGGCACAGGCTGCCCAGGGAGGCTGTGGCTGCCTCCTGCCTGGGGGTGCTGCAGGCCTGGAGCAGCTGAGTGTAGCTGAGAGGTGTCCCTGGGCATGGCAGGAGGCTGGAGCAGAGCTCTGAGGTCCCTTCCAGCCTGAGCCCTTCTGATTCTCAGATACAATTCTATGACTGATGGCATGGTTCAGGTTGGAAGGGACCTCTAAAAGTCATCTGCCTCGAGCCCCTGTGGTAGGAAGGGACATCTGCAGCTAGAGCAAGCTTCTGGAGAAGCCTCACCCTGAGTATCTCCAGCCCTCTGAGCACCTTTGTGGCCTCCTCTGGAGCCTCTCCAGCAGCTCCAGGTCCCTGCTGTGCTGGGGGCAGCAGAACTGGAGGCAGTGCTGCAGGTGGGGTCTGGAAGGGCAGAGGGGCAGAAGGAGCTGTGGCTGCAGTGCAGCCTTGCCCTCGTTCAGCTCCACGGAATGAAACTGTGCCAGCAGCCGCAGTGGGCAGGGACCCAGCAGGTGCTGCAGCTCCTCCTCTTCCTTACTCTGGGTATTTTTAGACCCATGAAGAGAAGTTGCTTAATTGTCTTTCTCGTGGAGTGGCTTCCAATTAGGGAACAATGACTTTGCTAATTAGTACCAAAGCAGGAGCTCTGACTGAATCTTTGCTGAGTGCCTCCCAGGATGGGTCCTCTGTGCTGTGATTCACTGTTCCATCCTGCAGCCTTGTCCACTGCCACCAGCCCCTCAGCTCAGGGTGGTGCTCCTTGTCTGCCTCAAGGCTTTTGATGCTATCTACCAGGGTGAGGGAGGTTCTCCTGCCCCTCTGCTCTGCCCTGGTGAGGCCACACCTGGAGTGCTGGGTCCTGTCCTGGGCTCCCTAGTCTCTTTCTCTCCCAGGAGTCTCCTGGCAAAGGGCTGGAGCCAGGTGGGCTTGGTCCCTTCTTTCATGCACTTGGTGATAGGGCAAGAAGAAATGGCCTCAGGTTGCACCAGGGGAGGTTTAGGTTGGCATGAGGAACAATTTCTTTGCTGCAATTGTGGTCAGGCATTGGAGGAGGCTGCCCAGGAAGGGCTGCAGACACCTTCAGCCATGGCACCTGGGGCCACAGTTTAGTGGCTGTGGTGGTGTTGGACTTGATCTTGGAGGACTTCTCCACACAGAACTATCCTAGTGAGGGCACTGGCACAGGCTGCCCAGGCATGCTGTGGATGTCCCCTCCCTGGTGGCATTCAAGGCCTCGAACAACCTGGGCTGAAGGGAGTGTCCCTGAGCACGGCAGGGGGTTGGAACTGGATGATCTTGTAGGTCCCTTCCAGCTCAACCCAGTCTACAGATGCAGGGTGCCAAGATTCCCAGCAAGCATCAAACACTTTTCTCTCCAACCTATTTCCCAGGTGAGATCTTTGGGAAAACCAGAGCTGGGGAAGATGAGAGGAAGGCAGGAGAAGGAAGGAGGCAGCAGGAGTCTGCTGTCACTAAGCACGGAGCGCAGAGGAGCTGCAGCTCTGCTGCTCAAAGGCACAGCCTTGTGCGATCTGTGCCCCAGCTGAGGCTGCTCTGGGTTCAGTGAGCTGCGATGCAGCAGCAGAGCACTGAGGCTGTGCAGGGGCAGGCAGCAGCCCAGGTCTTCACTGCACACTGCCTTGGGGTTTGTGGCCAGGGCTTAGCTCCTGGCTTCAGGGCACCTCTCTGGGCTTTGTTCAGATGATTGAAAACTGCCCAGCCCCACACTGGCCCTCTCTGCAGGGCTGTAGGAGAGGCCAAATAGAAGAGAAGCAGCAAGTGACATTAAAAACCTTCTCAGCTGATCATTCCTCTTGGCTGAAGCTCTCAAAACCCATCAAAAAGATTCCAGCTTTGGTTTGAGTTCTCAGTGAAGCAGAGAGGTCGCTCCTGGCCCCTGCCCTCCTGCATGCTTCTCTGGCTATGAAGCCATGCCCTTGGCTCTCTCCTACTCATTGTTCTACTCCATGCAAGCTCAGGGCTGATTTCACATGGGCACAGCTTCACGGGTTGCATTAGCTGGGAAGGGACCCTCAGAGGTCACCTTGTCCAACTCCTCTGCAGGCACAGGGACAGCTGCAGCCAGGGCAGGCTGCACAGGCACACAGCAAGGCTGAGCTTGGATGGCTGCAGGGATGGGGCCTCAAGCACAGCCCTGGGCAGCCTGTGCCAGGCTCTGCCCACCCTCACTCTGCACAGCTTCCTCCTCAGCTCCAGCCCAGCTCTGCCCTGCTCCACTGCCAAACCATTGCCCACAGCCCCTTCTGAGCAGTCCCTGCCCAGCCTGCCTGCAGCTGCCCTGCAGGTGCTGAGCTGCAGCTCTGGGCTCTGCCTGCAGCCTTCTCCTCTGCAGGCTGAGCAGCCCGATCCAGGTCAGGATGCTGGTGGCCTTGTGGCTCATCTCCAGCTGCTGCTGCCCAACAGGCTCAGGTCCTCCACTGGGCAGCTCCCAGCCACTGCCCTCAGCCTGAAGCCTCCCTGCGGCTGCTGTGACCTCGAGCTAAGAGCTGCAACAACCAAAGCAGCAGAGGAGGGCAAGGCAGTGCCAGTGGTGACCCCAGCAGGCCAACGTGCCCCAGGGACTTACTTGAGGGTGGTGAGCTCCGTCAGGGAGGGTTGGGTGGCCTTGAGATAGCTCTCCCTGCGGGCAGCGATCTTGGGGGAGGGCTTGGGGCTGGTGTCCGAGTCGCCGCTGTCGTCGTCGCCCATGGCTTTGATGTAGCTGCCGCTGCGCATCCTGCGGCAGGGAATCTCCTCCTCCTTCCCCCGGGGGCTGTACCCAGACCACTCGTCCTGGGGCACCTGGGGACACAAACAGTGCTCTTAGCAGCGCCCTCCTCCCTGCTGGCACTTCACAGCAGCATCTGACCCTGGTGACCTCCACAGATACTCTCCTGGCCATGGTCCCATCCTGTCTTGTCTGACCACACAGCCCCAGCAGGGTGCGGTGGGAAGGGAGCTCTGGAGCTCTCCCAGCCCAAGCCATGCCCCAGCAGGGCACCCACAGCAGCCTGCCCAGCAGCACAGTGCCCAGCTGGGGCTGGAAGCTCTCCACACAAGGAGACTCCCTCACACCAAACAACTCTCTCCTCCTCTTCAGCTGGCACCTCCTGGGTTCCAGTTCGCATCACTGCCCCTTGCCCCTTGTCCTGTCCCCACAGCCCCTTCTGAGCAGTCCCTCCCCAGCCTGCCTGCAGCTGCCCTGCAGATGCTCAACTGCTTGGAGGCCTCTTCCATCCCAATTGATTCTATGATTCTGTGAGCTTTAAGATCCCAAGTAGAACCAGCATGGCCAAAGGGCTGCCTCCTGCAAGGCTCTGAGGGCTCATGGCCCTTGAACCACAGCTTGGAGTGCAAGAGACTTGAGCAAAGCATCCATGGAACATGGGATGAGTTAAATCCTCAGGGCTGGGAAAGGCCAAACCATCAACCCACCATCACCATCATCATCACAGCCTCAAGGCTGGACCAGGCACCAGGACTGCTCAGTCTTAGCACACAGAATCAGCGAGTATGGAAAAGGCCTCCAGGAGCAGCCAGTCCAATGTCCACCCAACGCCACCATGACCACCGAAGCACGGCCCCCAGTGCCATGGCCTCATGGTCCCTGAGCACCCTCAGGGCTGGAGACTCCACCACCTCCCTGGGCAGCACTAGGAATTGCCCCAGGAGTGAGGTGAGATACTGGGAGCTGCCCAGCATGGCCGTGGTCATGCAGCTTCCATCCCACTTAGTGCAGTTCTCATGGTTTTAGGACAGCACAGCCCAGACTCTGAGTGCAAGGATGAGAAGGGCACCACGAGAAGCGGAGGATGGAAAAATCACCTCCCCAGCCCATTAAGGGAGCTGCTCTTATTGTCTGTTTATCCTGCAGGACAGCCAAAAGGTCTCCATTAGCTTCCGTGCCCCATTGTGCTGGGAAGACAAAAAGGAACAAAGTGCAGGCCCAAAGGGCTTGCAGTGTGAAGAGGGGAGGAGGGGAGGAGAGGGGAGGAAGGCACAGCGCTGCAGCCCTCAGCCACTGCCAGCCTCTCAGCTGCCCAAGGCAGAGCACCAATCCTGCCCTGCTCCCCACACCTGCTCTGGGGGTCCTAATCCTGATGGGAGCCTGCCAGAGAGTCTCCTTTCTTTTTAAAACCTCTTCCAAAGCAGTTGGAATTGCCTTGGCTTTGCCAAACAAGTATCCAGCAAGGAGAAGAAAGGTAGGGGAGGACAGGGGAGGGAAGACAGGGAAGGAAAGAAGGGAAGACAGGGAAGGGAAGAAGGGAAGACAGGGAAGGGAAGGGAAGGGAAGGGAAGGGAAGGGAAGGGAAGGGAAGGGAAGGGAAGGGAAGGGAAGGGAAGGGAAGGGAAGGGAAGGGAAGGGAAGGGAAGGGAAGGGAAGGGAAGGGAAGGGAAGGGAAGGGAAGGGAAGGGAAGGGAAGGGAAGGGAAGGGAAGGGAAGGGAAGGGAAGGGAAGGGAAGGGAAAGGAAGGGAAAGGAAGGGAAAGGAAGGGAAAGGAAGGGAAAGGAAGGATGAAGCAAAAAGAAAATAAAATAATGAAGGGAATTAATGGAAAGAAATGAAGCAAAGGCACCAGTGGGGATGGGAAACACAGGGAGACTTATTCACAGGGAGCATTTCACCATTCCCAAGGAGAATGTCATTATCCAAAGTGCAAATCTCACTTTTCACAGGAATTTCTTTATTGGGAGTGAGAATTTCACTGTCCCCAGGGAGAATGTCCCCACTCCCAAGGAGAATGTCACTGTTCCCAAGGAGAATTTTACTATTCCCAAGGAGATTTTCACTATTCCCAAGGAGAATTTCACTGTTCCCAAGAATTTCACAGTTCCCAAGGAGAATGTCATCATTCACAGGGAGAACTTCACTGTTCACAAGATTTTGACTATTCCCAAGGGGTATTCCACTATTCCCAGGGAGATTTTCACTATTCCCAAAGAGACTTTCACTACTCCCAAGGAGAATTCCATCTCCCAGAGTCAGAACGGAGCAGTTCTAACCCCTGCCCTTGACAGCTGCTGGACCCCTTCGATCCAGGCCCAGATAATGCCCTCCAGTTCCACTTGAGGAGTCTATTCCTGTCACTGAACCACCTCTGCAGGTCCCTCTGGAGGTGCTCGTTTAGAGCTGCTGCTGCTGCTGGCACAGTTTTCCCTGCTCTATTCTGGCCATCTGGGCCACACTCTCAGCTCTTCTATCTCAACCTGACAGGAAAACTGAAGGAGCAAACAAGAAAACCACCCCCAGAAGAAGGCTCAAGCTCCACAGCAGGCACCAGCAGCAAGCCTAAAGTCAGCATTCCCTCTCCCTCAGAGTTCAGCCTGAAGAGACTTGAATCCCTACACCCAAACCCAACTCTGCAGGCTGCAGCTGGGGCCTGTTTGGCAGCCCCCTCAGCCCCTGCCCAGCCCCTGCCCAGCCCCTACAGCAGCAGCAAGCACACAGGCGGCATCCCCACTGCCCACCCAAGCAAGTACAGGGCTCCAGCTCTCTGCCTTTGCCATGCCAGCCCCAGAGCTGCCCCTGGAGAGCAGCGCAGAGCCTTTGCCGCTGGACCGCCCCAGCCCTACAGCTTCCCCACAGCCCGCCCCAAGCAGCAGGCTGTGGCAGCTGCCAGCTTGCCTTAAAGACCCCCACAGAAGACAAGCAACAACCTCCCTCTGGCTCCTCTAGCACCGAGCCCCTCCACCTTCCCGAGCCAGCATCCCAGCAAACCTCTCTTCTCCTCATGGTCTTCTCTCTTCTCTGCGCCACGTTGCTCCATCTCACACACACGCTCAGGTGTGCCATGAGTGCCTTCCAGTTCCAGGAGCAATAAGCACCCCCAAAAAAGAATCCCTCCAGCCCCAGCTACCCACAGCTCTCCTCAGACCCGAGCAGGTCTAACAGATTTCTTTGCTTTCCAATCCATCTTTCCCTGCCACAAACATTCCCCCTGGCAGCGTGGAGGATAGCTCCAAGAGCAGACATCTGATTCTTGACATTTAAAGATACAATACTGGTGGAGGGGAAAAAAAAAGGAGGAGGTGACGTTGTATTAACTGCAAACAGCTTGTGAGGGAGTAGGTGATGTTCTCCTCAAGGGTATAATCAGAACAAGCAATAATTCCAACCTTTGGTGCCTTGGCTTTGTCGCTTTTATTCCTGACTCAAAGCCACGAGAGAGGAGCAGGCAGATAAACAAATCTGGCCCCGTTCTGGGTTCACCAGCATTTGATATGCCATGGTTAAAAAACAACAGCCAACCCCCCAGACCAGCAGTGAGGCAAAATGGGCTGTTCTCCTGCTGGAGCAAGGCTTGAGGCAGCCCCGGAGTTCCTCAAAAGCTTTCAGGGTAAAAGAAAGCTGCAAATGGAAATGAGAGGAAGGAAAGAATTTGTCTCCTGGTAACATTCGGTTAATTGAGGTGGGGAGGCTGAGAGGCAGAGCTCCGACTGCAGGTCCCCACAGCCCTGCTGCCAGCCAGTGCAGAGCCCACTCAGACAGCCCTGCCTGCTCCCCACTCGGGGGACGGAGCCACTCCTGGAGTGCTGGGGGCTGGGGGGGAAGGGGTAGGAAAAGGGAAAAAGGACCTAAAACAAAAAGTGGAAAACATAAAAGAGAAAGAAAAGGAGAAGGAGAGAAAAGGAGAAGGAGAGAAAAGGAGAAAGATAGTGAAGGAAAAGAAGGAACAGGAGAGCAAAGGAATAGAAGAGGGAAGGAATAGGAGAGTGAAGGAAAAGAAGTAAAAGGAGGAATAGAAAGAGAAGGAGAAGGAAAAGAATGAAAAGAGAAGGGTAAGAAGTGAAAGGAGAGGGAAAATAAGGAAAAGGAGAAGGAAAAGAAAGGAGAAGGGGAGGAAAAGAGGAGCAGAAGCAGGTCCCTGTCCCGTTCCAGCGTCACCCCCTACCCACTGCTGCCCCGGGAGGCACAGCTACCTGGAGGTACTGACAGGAGCGCTCCTGCTGGCACGTCTCTGCCTTCACCACCGCCTGCTCCATATTCACCGAGGCCTTCTGGTACACCTCCCGGGCCCTGCTGACCGTCAGCGTGGAGGACCAAGAGCTCTTCTTCATGAGCTGGGAGTCCAGGTTGGCAGGCAGGTTGGCACAGGTGGAGCACTTGACATCGTTATTGCTTCTGGAAGACTTCACAGTATGCTCGCTGATGGTGTTGTAGGCTTCCAGGAAGTACTGGGAGGAGGAGCGGTCGGGACACCTGCCCACGGTCATCACCCCGCTGGGCCCGTGGTACAGGCACACCTCATTGTCCAGGTTGTCGTCCGAGCTCCACCAGCCCGAGGCGCCGGGCCTGGCCTTGCCCTCCGCCCTCCTCTCTTTGCTCTTGTTGCGCTTGCCGTAGCGGGGCGGCTGCGCCTCCTCGGGGCTGGCCTTGCCGCCGTTGACGCTGCCCTTGGACGGCCCCTCCAGGGAGTGGGACTTGGTGAAGAGCTTCTGGACGGAGTGGACCAGGTGCCGGATCCTGCCGGGGCTGTCGCTGCGGTGCTCCAGGGCGGTCCTCTTGTACTGCAGGGTGTGGTACCCGTCCCGGTTGAGGGGTAGCTGCCGCTCGAACTGGTCCAGGAGGTTGGCGGGGATGCGGTTGGCCTTGGCGGCGGCGTGCGGTGCCAGGGCGCACTCGTCCTTCAGCTCGTGGTGCGAGCTGTAGTGCCTGCGGGGGAAGGTGCTGCTGGCCATCTGCTCGCCGTAGGGCACCACGCACTCGGCCTGGAAAGAGTTCCTCTGAGTGTAGTAGGGGTGGTCCGCGGGGTGGGGGTCCCCCGGGCTCAGCAGGTATGGCTTCCTGTCGGGGTGCTGGGGCAGGCTGTCGCACGGCGCCTCGCAGCCCACCCCGTGGTGGTGGCTGCGGCTGCCCGACAGCCCCTTCATGCTCCCAGAGTCATGGGACCGGGCCGGCTGCGGGCTGGGCAGGGCTCAGGGCGAGGCCTGCAAGGAGCAGATGCGGCAGAGGCTGTGAGAGAGCTGAGCCGAGGCAGAGGGCAGCACGGGGACCCCCGGCAGCCCCCGGCTCCGCTGTGGAAATAAGAGTCACAGGGTCAGAGAAGCCCTCCCGTGGGCACCCAGCCCGACAGCAGCCCAGCACCACCACGGCCATCACAGCAAGGCCTGGGTGCCATGGCACACGTTTCTGGAGCGCCTCCAGGGATGGGGACTTCCAAGGAGCTGCAGAGGGCAAGGAGGTCTCCCCCAGCCTCCTTCCCCACACTGCACACCAACAGCTCCCTCAGCTGCTCCTCCCCAGCCCTGTTCTGCTGACCTCTCACTGGGGCAATTCTTGAGGACCTCACCACGCACTGAGAGATGGCTCAGAGGCTAATGGAGGCTGAGAGTCCTTCAGCAGCCACAGCTGGATGCAAGGGCAAGGTTGGACCAGCGAGGTGAAGAAACCCAAACCCAAGCCTTCAAGGTGCTCACCTCCACCAGTGCTCACAATGCATGGGAAGAGTTATCAGATGCAAAGGTGGAAGTTGCCCCCACAGCTATTACAGAGAGCTGGGCCTGTGCTGGGCTCCCCAGTGCCAGAGAACAGCTGGAGGGAGCCTAGGGCAGGCTGCAGAGCTGCTGAGGAGCCTGGAGCAGCTCTGGGAGCAGCACAGGCTGAGAGCCCTGGGGCTGAGAGCCTGCACAGGAGCAGCCCCAGAGGGGACCTCAGAATGCTCAGCCAGAGCTGAAGCAGCTGTGGGGGGCAAGAGGCTGGGGCCAGGCTCTGCTCACTGGTGCCCAGGGACATGCCAAAGGGCACACAGTGGAAGCCAGGAGGTGGCAGCTGAAGAGCAGGAGAAAGTTGTTTGGTGTGAGGGTGCTGGAGGGCTGGAGCAGGCTGCCCAGAGAGGTTGTGCAGTCTGCTTGTGTGGAGAGCTTCCAGCCCCAGCTGGGCACTGTGCTGCTGGGCAGCTGCTGTGGGTGCCCTGCTGGGGCAGGGCTTGGGCTGGGGGAGCTCCAGAGCTCCCTTCCCACCACACCTGCTGGGATCTCCACCTAAACACCCAAGCAACTTTCATGTAATGAAGCAGTTTCATGAAGCTCCTTCCACAGCTCCAAGCCTTACTCAGAGCCCTTGACCTGATTTAGCAGAAGCAGAAGTGGATTTCTTGGCTGCTTTTCTTCCAAGCACACTGTGATCTTTTCAGCCCAAGCAGAAATGAATGCCACAGAAGCACAGAAGCAGCAGGGCCTCTGTGCTTGCAGATGGGCACCCAGCTTGGCTTGCCACTGGAGGCTCTGCTTGAGTGTGGCTACCCTTGACAGTCTGTTGCCAGCCCCAGAAACTAATGGGAATCATAGAATCATAGAATGAGGTAGGCTGGCAGAGAGCTCCAAGTTCACCCAGCCCAACCTAGCACCCAGCCCTGTCCAGTCAACCAGACCATGGCACTAAGTGCCCCAGCCAGGCTTGAAGGCTGCTGAGAGTACTCACCATGACCTGCCTGGTGTTAGACAGCTGCAAAGGAGCCACCACTGGACATGCTGGGAGCTGGCACTTCACAGGGCAGCTTCACAGGGCCATGGCATTCAGCTGTGGCTCGACTCTCCTGGCTCATTGATCTCAGCTTCCACAGCTCAGGCCTGATCTTTAATCAATTCATTGAGGTCCCACAGGGTTCACTCTGCAGCTTTGCCTCTGGTGATGCCCTTGTGTCAGATGCCACCTCGGCTGCTGGCTCATGTCCTTCGCAGAGGCGTTCGCACGAGAAGTGGCTCAGAAGGTGACTTCTCCTCCGATGCCCCTGCTGAGGTACACCAAGCGGCAAGTGAGCATCTCCCTCCCGCAGGATGCTTGACTTCAGCAGCACATCAGCTGTTAGGGTAGCACTTGGAGGCTCAGAGCAACACCAAAGCACCAGGGGAGGTTATCTAATGGCAGCCTTGAGAGACCATCACACACTGCTGAGGTGAGACACAACAAGAGAGGAGAGACAGAGACTTGTCTGTAGGTATGGGCTCAAGAAGCCAACATGAAAGAGAGATGATGAAGGGAGGGAACATCCCTTGAGAGGGAAGGCTGAGGGGGAAGGGTCTCTAGCTCCATGGACACTCCAGCCTTGGACTGCTGCTGGGCAGCAAGTTCTGCACTGGCAGCAAGGTGCCCCTGGGGCCAGGAGGGCCAAAGGTGTCCTGGGCTGCTGCAAGAGAAGTGTGGCCATCAGCTCTGGGGAGCTTCTGCTGCCCTCTGCTCTGCCCTGCTCACACCACACCTGCAGTGCTGTGCCCACTTTGGGGCTCCCCAGTGCAGTACAGACAGAGACCTGCTGTAGAGAGCCCAGCAGAGGCTGTGAGGGTGCTGAAGGGACTGGAACAGCTCTGCTGGGAAGAGAGGCTGAGAGCCCTGGGGCTGTGTGGGCTGGAGAGGAGAAGGCTGAGAGGGGATCTGAGCAAAGGCTCCAATATCTGAGGGCTGTGGGCAAGGTGAAGGTGCCAGGCTCTGTGTGCTGGTGCCCAGGGATAGGACAAGGGGTACAAAGAGGAAGCCAGGAGGTGCCATCTGAGCAGAAGGAGAAAGTTGATTGTTGTGAGGGTGCTGGAGGCCTGAAGGAGGTTGCCCAGAGAGGCTGTGCAGTCTCCTTCTCTTGAGCTTTTCCAACCCCAGCTGGATGTGTTGCTGTGTGCCCTGCCCTGGGTGCTGCTGCTCTGGCAGGGGCTTGGGCTGGATAACCTCCAGAGGTCCCTTCCAACCCTCCCATGCTGTGGTTCCACAAAGCATAGGAACTGGCAGGTGGCATTAAGCTACCAGCTGGAGGAAGTGTTTCTCTGTGTCATCTCCTGGGACAGCCACCTCCCAAGCTAGCTATGACTTTGGCTTCTTGGAGAAACAGCCTTCTCCACGAAGCATGAAGAAACAGAATGTACACAGCTCCCAGAAGATCATCTGATGGCGAGGAGCTGGAGCCAGGCAGGGATGTCTCAGTGCCGCCCCCAGAACAGTCAGCAGGCTGGCAGCAGGCTCCCGCGGCGCCGCAGCGCGGGCAGCACATGGGGAGCTCAGGCTGCCTGCCAGGGAGGAGATGGACCACGCACGTGGCTGATGAGTCTCTGCCCCAGCTTGGTGGCAGACAAACAATAGCTCCACTCCGAGCAGCCTCCTGGGCCCCGGGAAGAAGGGCTGGGCCTCAGGTAGCTTCCATGGCAGAGCTTCCTGCTGCCACCTGAGCCCGTGCCCCGGGGTGTGCAGCAGAGAACCCTTCCCCGCTGACTGACACTGCTGCAGGTTCTCCTGCTGGCACACCTCACACAGCCCCCAACACCTGCTCCTCCACACCAACCCAGGCAGAAGAGTCTCGGGGAAGGAGAGAGACTGCCACAAGGCGACAATCACAGGCTGGGGAGCTTTGGAAGGCAGCTCTGGAGCTCCCCCAGCCCAAGCCCTGCCCCAGCAGGGCACCCACAGCAGCTGCCCAGCAGCACAGTGCCCAGCTGGGGCTGGAAGCTCTCCACACAAGCAGACTGCACAACCTCTCTGGGCAGCCTGCTCCAGCCCTCCAGCACCCTCACACCAAACAACTTTCTCCTGCTCTTCAGCTGCCACCTCCTGGCTTCCACTGTGTGCCCCTTGGCCTGTCCCTGGGCACCAGTGAGCAGAGCCTGGCCCCAGCCTCTTGCCCCCCACAGCTGCTTCAGCTCTTGCTGAGCATTCTGAGGTCCCCTCTGGGGCTGCTCCTGTGCAGGCTCTCAGCCCCAGGCATCTCAGCCTGTGCTGCTCCCAGAGCTGCTCCAGGCCCCTCAGCAGCTCTGCAGCCTACCCTGGACTCCCTCCAGCTGTTCTCTGGCACTGGGCAGCCAGCACTGGCCCCAGCACTGCAGCTGTGCTCTCAGTAGGGCAGAGCAGAGGGGCAGGAGAACCTCCCTTGCCCTCCTGGCCACTCTTTTTTTCATGCCCCCCTCCGGACACCTTTGGCTTTCTTGGCCACCAGGACAGGTCGCTGGCTCCTGGGACCTTGGCCCCCAGTTATTGCAGGAATCATTCCAAGTAAAATCTCTTTGGATTGCATACTGGAAGCATTCTCTTGATCATCTACACAGCAGAAACCAAAGGTTGAGGATGCAGCAGGTGCAGGAACCAAACTCTCCTGGCAAGCCTCCACGTCCCTCATGTTTGTTCCCACACACGGATGTTAGTCACTGCCTGAGCAAGGAAATATTGGAGTGGAGCTCACTACCAGCCTGGGGACCCAAACTCGGGCATGGGTAAAGGAGGTCTTAGCAAGAAGCTGTTGGGAGAGCCAGAGGACCATGTTTTGGAACCTCTCACCTTCTACACACCCTACCCTGATAGCTCTGGACCAGGCTCAGGGCCTCCAGAGCTCCCTTCCAGCCCCTGGCGTCCTGCGAGGGTCACTCTGTCAGCGTTACAAAGCCATGGAGCCACTGAACAGCTTGGGTGGGGAGGGACCTTGAGTGGTCACCTACTGCAGCCCCCCAGCAGGCAGCAGGGACATCCCCAGCCAGAGCAGGCTGCTCACAGCCCCAGACAGCCTGCCCTGCACTGCTGCCAGCCACGGGGCAGCTCCCAGCTCTGGGCAGCCTGGGCCAGGCTCTCCCCAGCCTCAGAGCCAAACGTTTTTTCCTACTGCCCAGCCTCAGTCTCCCTCTTGGAGCCCAAACTATCCCCTCTGGTCCTATCCCAACAGGCCCTGAGAAAAAACTCTGTCCCCAGCTGTCTGTTCCCCTCTTTAAGCCCTGGCACCAGGGAACACCCCCGGCAGCAGGAGGCTGATGGGAGCTGGCAGCAGGGGCTCTCCAGAGGCTGCTGTCAGCCTCCCGGGCCTGGTGGGGCAGGGGCAAAACGGCTCCTAAAAACGCCACGGGGTGGGGATTATCCCAGAGCAGCTCAGGCTGGGAGGGACCTCAGAGCCCTGCTCCTGCCTCCTGCCCTGCCCAGGGACACCTCTCAGCGACACTCAGCTGCTCAGGCCTCACCCAGCCTGGCCTGCAGCACCCCCAGGCAGGAGGCAGCCACAGCCTCCCTGGGCAGCCTGTGCCAGGCTCTCAGCACCCTCACACTCAACAGCTTCTGCCTCAGCTCCACTCTCAGCCTGCCCTCCTCAAGCTTCAATCAATTCCCTCTCATCCTGTCACCTTGTGGAGTCCCCCGCAGCGTTCCTGTGGCCCCTTCAGGTCCCGGCAGGCTGCAGTGAGCTCTCCCTGCAGCTGAGCGGCCCCGGCTGCCTCGGCCCGGCCCCGGCTGCCTCGGCCCGGCCCCAGCCCCGCAGGCAGCGCTCCGTGGGCAGGCACGGCCGGGGAGGTGCAGCCCTCGGGGGCAGCTGGGCTCGCACAGGCCCCTGGGCTCATGGGGCCTGGCGGCTGCGCCCAGGCCGGGCCGCCCCGAGGGCCCTCCTCCGGCCCGGGTGTCAGCCTCGCCTCGCCTCTTCCCTAAGGCAGCCCAACAGTAGCGAAGCGCCGGGAACTCGGCCCCGGCTTTGCTTCCTCTGCACAGCAGCTGCCCTCAGCGTGCCCTTGGCGTTGCCAGCAGCCTGCTGCCAGGCCGCGGCGGTAAGGGAGCTGTGGGGCTGCCCCCGGGAACGGGCCCGGGGGGCAGGAGGAGGCTGCCGAGGCTGAGCCCTGCTCGCCTGGCCGGGCACTGCCGGTGCCGCGCACCCGCCTGGGGCGCAGCAGGGAGGCCCCGCGGGCAGGTGCCGCCGCTCGCGGCCGTGGCTGTGCGGCTCAGCGCCGACCCCGAGGGCGCTGCTGCTGTCCCGGCGCCCCCGCCCAGCCCCGGTCCTCAAACGCAAGCCGCTTTCCCCTGCCCGGCTTTCTGGGGGGGGGGAGGAGGACTCGAGCAGCGGGGGGAGGCGCTGGGGCCGGCAGAACCAGGCGCTGGCAGCGGGGAAAGCCCTTCGGTGTTGCCAGCCAGAGCTCCTGGCTGCTCACCTCCGGCTCCCCTGCCAGCCCCAGCCCCTTGGTTAGCTCAGGGGAACGTACTCAGCACATCCAAACCGCGGGGGGCAGCTGCCCGCAGACAAACACCCAACCAGAACCCAACCGGGCAAACCAACCAGATTCTGTTGAGCCAGGGCACGGGAGGGAGCTGAGCCCTGGCTTAGAAGGAAGGGTAAAAAGTCCTCTCCAGCGCCACGGGCTGGAGCTGGAGCAACAGTTTCCATGAAACTGTAGAACTCTTTCAGCTGGAAGAGACCTTTGGGATCATTGAGTCCAGCCTTCAGCCTAGCAGCATCCTGCCCACTGATCCTGTCCCAAATGCCATGCCCACAGCTTCCAGAGTCAGAAAGTCTGGCAAAGACCTCCAGGATCATCGAGCTCAACCACCTCGACCACAGCTCTGTCCTGAGCACCTCGGCTGCAGCTCCCTGGGCGCCTGCAGGGTGCCACTGTGCCCTGGCAGGGATGGCTCTCAACAAGACCTGGCTGCTCAGGGCCGCCACACCAAGGCCATGCAAAGCAGGAGAGTTAGGAGCAGGCAGCACAGCCAGAGAGGGGTCACTGCAGGACTTCTTTATGAGCTCTGAGCTTCCACCAAGCTGCTGCTGCTGAAACACTCCTGGCTGTGGCAGGTGGCAGAAGAGGATGCAGACAGGCTGCTTGAGGCTAGAGATGAATAATAAACGATGGAGAACTCAGTGAGAGCCTTGAAGGCCCAGCGAAAGGCTGGGGAGCTGCGGGAGGGAGGGGAAGGGAGCTGGGAATGCAGCTGAGAAGGAAGTGCTGCTCTGGCTGGGGGCTCACAGGGGCATTTGGCTGGAAAAGCCCTTTCAGGTCATGGAGTCCGGCCAGCCTCTGGTTCTACCAGGGCTGGGGCTGACCCAGGCACAGCTCCACTGAGGGCATTGGGTTGGAAACGACCCTCAAGGGGCATCGCAGCCCCTGCAGGCAGCAGGGACACCTTCAACTAGAGCAGGCTGCCCAGGGACACCTCCAGCCTCATCTCGGGTATCTCCACGGATGGGGCCTCAGCCACCTCCCTGGGCAGCCTGTGCCAAGCTTTGAGAACTCTTTCAGCCAAGAGGTTTCCTCCAATGTCCAACCTAGCCCTGCCCTGGAGCAACCTGAGGACACTTCTTCCCACCCTAGCCACGATGGACCTCCATTGCTTCACTGCTGTCACTCAAGGTGTGCTTGAAAATCCATCAAATCATAGCATGGCTGAGGTCAGAAGGGACCTCAGGGATGGGCCTGAGGTCAGAAGGGATCCTGCTGGCACCTTCAGTGGGGCCAGGCAATGCTCTAAGTGTTTCTCCTGACGATTGACTGGGGTTTGGGGAACTTCTGAGTGGAGCTGGAAGGAGTCACCCATCAGCAGAACACCTTCAGGGATAACTCAGTGCTGCTGTGCTGCTTCCAGAAGTGCAATTTCCTTGTCTGGGCAGGAGAGAGGTCTTCAGTAAATTAAAGCAGCACAGCAGGCAGGAGGAGAAGCCTTTGGCAGCTGAGCTGCTCCCTGCTGTGTGCAAGGAGTGACCAGGCAGGAAAATGTCCCAGCTCAGCTTCAACCCCCAGAGCAGTAAGGTTGGAAAAAGCCTCCCAGATCACGGAGCCCAGCATCAGTCCCACAGCACCACGGCCCCCAGGTGCCATGGCCACAGCTTGCAAAAGCAAAGCTTCTAATATTGTCCTGGAACTCAGAATGCAAAACCAGAACCCCAGCGTGGGGTGGTGGGAAGGGAGCTCTGGAGCTCCCCCAGCCCAGCCCCTGCCCCAGCAGGGCACCCACAGCAGCTTGCCCAGCAGCACAGTGCCCAGCTGGGGCTGGAAGCTCTTCAGAGGAGACCTCTCTGGGCAGCCTCTTCCTATCCCTGACCACTCTTAGCAGCACGGAAGTTGTTCCTCGTGTCCAACTGCTCTGGAGCACTCCAAATTCCTTTCTTACCCCGCCCCGAGAGGGTTTGAACGGGGAGCAGGCGGCACGAAAGCTGCTTTCCCCTGCTCGCCCTGCAGGCTTGGAGGGGAGCAGCAGGGGGCGCCCTTGCGCACGAGTGCTGGCCCGCGCGGGGGCCGCGCCGCTGCTGCCTGGCTTTGGCGCCAGAGCGGTTTGGCGCCAGAGGGGTTCGTGCCAGAGGGGTTTGGCGCCAGAGGGGTTTGGCGCCAGAGCGGTTTGGCGCCAGAGGGGTTCGTGCCAGAGGGGTTTGGCGCCAGAGGGGTTCGTGCCAGAGGGGTTTGGCACCAGAGGGGTTTGGCGCCAGAGGGGTTTGGCGCCAGAGGGGTTCGTGCCCGAGGGGTTTGGCGCCAGAGCGGTTTGGCGCCAGAGGGGTTCGTGCCAGAGGGGTTTGGCGCCAGAGGGGTTTGGCGCCAGAGGGGTTCGTGCCAGAGGGGTTTGGCGCCAGAGGGGTTTGGCGCCAGAGGGGTTTGGCACCAGAGGGGTTTGGCACCAGAGGGGTTTGGCGCCAGAGGGGTTCGTGCCAGAGGGGGTCCAAGGAGGCAGAGCTGTGGTGCTGAGGGCTGGCGGATCTGGCCGAGCTGTCCCAGCCAAAGCAGCTCTGAGCTCATGAGGTGACCCTTTGCTGCCACATGAGTCACTCTGGCGTTTCTCAGCAGGCTGCTGAGCGGTGCCAGGCTCATGGGCACTGCTTACTGGAAACCTCCTCTGCGCCACCCCGGTGGAGAGCTTGCACCAGCCCTCGCCCAGAGCCAGCGTGGGGAGGTCTTGCTGGGAGAAGCCAAAACGAAGCACCTTGTTCCCAGGCCCATTCCCACCCTTCTCTCAGGGCTTGCATTTCACTCCTGTGTTCTTCCATTGCTGCCACTGTTGTCTGCCCATCAGCACAGAGCCGCGCAGGAGCAGGACTTTGTGCAGCAGCTTGGACTTAGAGCTGGAGTTCTGCAGGAGTAGGGCAGTCAGGAAGGTTCCTGGGGGCCAGGAAGGTGAACTCCTTCCGCTGTGGCTTGCACAACTGCTGCCAGTTCAGAAGTGCTTGAGCCACTCACCCCAGACAAGTTTCTCCTCCTGGATTCCCTGTCCTCTCCCTGGCACCACTGGGCAGTGTCTGGCCCCAAGGCCAAGTTCTTTTCCACATGCAGCTGCCATTTGGATTCCTCTTTGCCCTTCCCTTCCTCATGGTGCTGGCAGCAAACCCAGGCTGGGATACACTGCAGAGGGTCAATTTGCCACCCTGCACCCAACCTGCATCTCCTCTCCCAGTGCTCTGCTGAGGAGCAAACCAAGCAGTGTCCTACACTGCTGTGACCTCTGTGGCTCTCCTCCTGCAGCCCAAACCTCTCCTGAAGGTCAAAACCTTGAAGCAGCAGCAGCAGCAGCAGAGCTTCAGGCCTGCCAGGCCACCTCCCTGCCTCCATGAAAGAGTCTTTGCACCCCAGGGATGGAACCAAACCAATTCATCTAAAAATAGCCAAAGCAGGCAGGGAATCAAAGCCCAGGTGAGAGCTGTGGGCTCCGAGCTTCACAGCACCAAAAAGAGGCTTCCAGCTCACCTGGGCCACAGAAGACCTCATCCAGTTGGAAGGATTGGATGGCAAAGCCTTTCATGTCAGATGAAAGGAGAGATGAAAGCAGGTCCTGCTCCTCTGGATGCAGGTCATGAATCCATCTGCACGGGCCCAGGAGGGCTGGGAAGAGGAGAAGGGTTCTGGGAAATCAATGGGAGCTGGGCTGGAAGGGACCCTCCAAGCACACCTTGGCAGTCACCTGCAGGCAGCAGGGACATCCCCAAACAGCCTGACCTGCACTGCTGCCAGCCATGGAGCATCTCCAGCTCCTGGGCAACCTGGGCCAGGCTCTCCCCACCCTCAGTGCCAAGCATTTCTCCCTTCTCAGACTCAGTCTCTCTCTTGGAGTCTAAACCATCACTTCTGGGCCTGTCCCAACAGCCTCTGAGGAAGACTCTGCCCCAGCTTTCTTAGAGGCCCCTTTAGCCCTGCAGGGCACCAGAAGGTGACCCTGGAGCCTTCTCCTCTGCTGTACACCCCCAGCTGTGCCAGCCTGGCCTCACAGCAGAGCCCTTCCAGCCCCCCCAGCACTGCTGTGGCCTCCTCTGGCCCTGCTCCCTCAGGTCCTGTGTGTGCTGTGCTGAGGTCCCCAGGGCTGCATCCTTGCCATGACCCCCCCAGAGCCTCTCAGCTAAAGCAGCAGCCCAAGGCAGGGGCAGCAGAGCTGCTGCCCAGTGCTTGCCTCCCTTCTCCCTGGGCAGGCTGTGGCACTGAGAGTTGTGTAATGGCAGAGCCCAGCTCAGGCACACAGCTCACGTCAGGCAGTGACAGCAGTGACAGCAGTGACAGCAGTGACAGCAGTGACAGCCTCCCACCCGCACGCTGCCAGAGCAGAAATAATCCGGCAGTGGGACAAGCCCAGGCAATGTGGCACCTCCCACATTAAACCCAGGCATGTGCATGGGCAGCCACTAGGGAGCAGCCACCTGGCCCCCTCCTTACCTGCCCAGAGCTGAGCTGTGCTGCAGGTGGAGACCTCTGCCAGCAGGAACCTGAGGGAGGCTTCTGGCCCTGCAGCAGGACAGAGCAGGGCTGACCTGCTGGGGAGCAGCTCCCTGGAGAAGGACCTGGCAGTGCTGGGGGACGACAAGGTGCCAAGAGCCAGCAATGTGCCCTGATGGCCAAGAAGGGCAAAAGTGTTCTGGGGGGCATGAAGAAGAGTGTGGCCAGAAAGAGAAGGGAGGTTCTCCTCTCTACTCTGCCCTGGGGAGGGCACAGCTGATCCAGTGCTGTTTGCCCAGTGCCAGAGCCAGGGAAGTGCTGCAGAGAGCCCAGGGCAGGCTGCAGAGCTGCTGAGGGTCCTGCAGCAATTCTGGGAGCAGCACAGGCTGAGAGCCCTGGGGCTGAGAGCCTGCACAGGAGCAGCCCCAGAGGGGACCTCAGCAATGCTCAGCCAGAGCTGAAGGAGCTGTGGGGGGCAAGAGGCTGGGGCCAGGCTCTGCTCACTGGTGCCCAGGGACAGGCCAAGGGGCACACAGTGGAAGCCAGGAGGTGGCAGCTGAAGAGCAGGAGAAAGTTGTTTGGTGTGAGGGTGCTGGAGGGCTGGAGCAGGCTGCCCAGAGAGGTTGTGCAGTCTGCTTGTGTGGAGAGCTTCCAGCCCCAGCTGGGCACTGTGCTGCTGGGCAGCTGCTGTGGGTGCCCTGCTGGGGCAGGGCTTGGGCTGGGCGAGCTCCAGAGCTCCCTTCCAATTCCTGCCGTTCTGGGATGCTGTGACCTGGTGGTGCTGTGAGGATCCTACATGGTTAATGCTGAGTCTTTGTGCAGGGTGGTTGAGATCTCCACAGATCATTCCTCCAGCCAGACTCAAACTGTCTGTTCTGCCTAACCCTGAAGCAGCTGCTCTGACAAATCACTTCTAACCCCAACCCACCGCTTGCCTGCTCACCCTCTCCCCACCCCACAGCCTGCTCTGCTCAGTGGTGCCCCAAGACACAAACTCCTGTCAGGATACTTTAGGAAGCCTGTCTGGTGTCAGGCACCAGGAAAGGTTGAGCAGAAACCTTGCTGCAGGACAGAGCTCAGCCTCATTACCAAGAGAAAAAGAGAGGGATGCTGACAAGGGGCTGAGAGCATCTGCAGGGGGTCAGCAGCACAACTCACTTGTGCCTGCTGAATTAAAGTAGCTGCACCTCCCTCCAGGCTGCTGCACCTCCCTCCCAGCTCCTTAGGGTTCTCTTGTTGGGTTGTTCCTGATCTTCAGCTCTAAGAAGCTGCAGAGTTTCTTCCAGTTCTGTTTCAGCCCAGTGCTGTTTTTTCCCTTTCCTGCCTTCAGCCCCGCCTGGTGTCGCTCTGCTCCTGGACAGCCTCCACAGCAGTACTAAAGCAAATAGCTTCTGATCTAATCAGTCCAGTTTGTGCCTCCTGGGGCAGTGAGGTTGCCTCAGCTCCTTGACCTCACTGCTGAGAGACATTTTCAATGAGAAGGGGGAAAGGAGAGAGAGAGGAAAGGGGGAAAGGAAAGAGAGAGCAGCCTGAGGGGGGATCTCATTAATGCTGATCAAGGCTTCAAGGGTGGGTCAGGAGATGGAACCAGTATGTCTTGAAAGGTGCCAGTGACAGGACATGGGGCAAGGGGCACAGACTAGAAGGTGAGAAGTTCCATCTCATCATGAGGAGGGGCTGCTTTACTGTGAGGTTGCTGGAGGCCTGGAGCCGGCAACCCAGAAAGGCTTCTCTGCAGCCTTTCCAGCCCCAGCTGGATGTATTCCTGTGTGCCCTGCCCTGGGTGCCCCTGCCCGGCAGGAGGCTTGGACTGGATGCCCTCTGGAGGTGCCTTCCAGCCCCTGACATTCTGGGATTTGATCACTGCCTCACACAATCCTTTTCCCGACAGGAGCATCACCACAGCTGATTTCCACCCTGATGTTCACTCTGGCTCTGGGCAAGCTGCAGAGAAGCCACCCCAAAGCCAAGCCGCACAGCTGCTGGCAGCAGCAGCTCCTGCCAGACCTGGGCTCCCACGGGAGAGCTCCACAGTGCTGCTGAGGCAGGCAGCAGTTAGGGTAATTTGGTAGCCAGGTAACGATGCCATGAAGGTGACAAATGGCTTTTATATCCTCTTCCAGCCCCAACAACCTAATATTACAACCTCCTTGTCACAGTGATCCCTGGGATAAAGAGATTCCCAAAATACTTCCCATCTATCAAGCACTCCACAACCACTTACTCCCCTCGGTGCTTTGTATTTAAATCGATCCCATTCTAAGCAAATTAGAACCATTTAGAGCTGCAGTTTTTAACCCTGGGCTGACAGAAGCCAACACAAAGTAGGTTTAGGAACCTCTCTGAGCAGGACACAGGAGGGGTTCACTTCATGGAGTGTCAGTCAGCCACCAGCAGGCTTCAGTTCCCTGCAGTAACTCTCTGCTGGCAGCTGCACAGATGGCACTGTGTCCTCCCCAGGCAGACCTTCTCCAGGCTATTTCAGTGCTGCTTCCAAGATGCTGCAGCCACCACCCCTACACCATCCCCTGTACTTGGGTTTGGCTCTGATCTCTCTCATTTGACTCCTCCATGCCAGCACAGCCCTTTCCTCTCACACACTTGCTCCACAGCTGCAGCACCCCAGCCCCATGGGTCTCTACTCCACACCAGGGGCTTGATGCTTCTTTGTGGAACCCATTCAGCAGGACTTCAGAGACCTCTGGTGCAGCACTACCTGCAGCCCTCAGCCCTGGAGGAGTGCAGAGGTGAGTTTCCATGTGAAGCACTTCCCAACCCACACCAGCAAGCCAGCAGAGGCAACTTCACTTCCATCAGGGCAGTCCAGAACTTCCAGGCATTTCCTTTCCCAGCTCATACAAGCAAGTGCAGAGAGAGGTGGAGGAGGAGCAGCAGGGAGCCGGAAGAAAGGACTCACCTCCTTTAGTCAGTGTCCCATCTTCAGGTGGCTTCAGCAGGAGAGATGCTTTTGGGTGCTTCTCAATTCCAGTGTCAGTTGCAAAGGCTGGTGCTGGACTCTTCTGAAACACAAGCCAAAAGGCAGCATTGCAACCAGGAGCCCCAGGACAAGAGGGCACAGCCTCACAGACTGCCCTGGGCTGGGAGGGACCCTCCGAGCTCACCCTGGCCACCCCTGCAGACACAGGGACAGCTGCAGCCAGGGCAGGCTGCACAGGCACACAGCAAGGCTGAGCTTGGGTGGCTGCAGGGATGGGGCCTCAAGCACAGCCCTGGGCAGCCTGTGCCAGGCTCTGCCCACCCTCACTCTGCACAGCTTCCTCCTCAGCTCCAGCCCAGCTCTGCCCTGCTCCACTGCCAAACCATTGCCCACAGCCCCTTGTGAGCAGTCCCTGCCCAGGCAGAACTCGGAACAGCCTGCCAGGACCTGTAGGGTCTGCAGGAGAGTTGGGGAGGGACTTTGGATGAGGGCTGGCAGTGCCAGGACGAGGGACAATGGCTTTGAGCTGGGAGAGGGGAGATGAGAGTGGAGATGAGGAAAGAATTCTTGGCAGTGAGGGTGGGCAGACGCTGGCCCAGGCTGCCCAGGGGGGCTGTGGATGTGCCCTCCCTGGAGGTGTTCCAGGCCAGGCTGGAGGAGCCCTTGAGCAGCCTGTGCTGGTGGGAGGGGTCCCCGGGCATGGCAGGAGCTGGCACTGGGTGGTGTTGAAGGTCCAACCCAAGCCGTTCCCTGGCTCTATGAAATCTCAGTTCTGAGGCACAGAGCCCCTGGCCCCTGCTGCTGAGCCATTCCCTGCCCCCAGCAGGACCAGATCCTGCTTTGCTCTCCCCAGCACTACTCTGAGCCTGCCAGGGAGGTTTTTGCTCCATGCTCTATATTTGAGCTCCGTGACTCATCTCACTATTTCCAGTGTTGTTTCTCACCACTTAAAGGTCTGAGCCTATTTTCTTCTGCTTTTTGGTGCTTTTTTCTCTTTTTCTCCATGTGAACAATTTGTGAGCACCAGCCAGAAGCAGCAGAAACAGTTTTGCTTCTAAATGCTGCTTGACAGCTCCAACCAAACTTTAACTGAAGAGCAGATTAGGAGAGAGAAAAAGTAATCACAGAGGCAGAGAGCTCAGCACCACTTCTGCAGAGCCTGGAAACCCCTCTGGGCACAGGGACTCCACCACCGCCCTGGGCAGCCTGAGCCAGGCCTGGATAACGCTTTGGGGGCAGAAATTGTTCCTCAGGTCCAACCTGAAACGCCCCTGGGGCAACTTGAGGCTGTTCCCTCTCATCCTGTGCCTTGTTCTTAGGCAGCAGAGCCCAACCCCAGCTGGCTGCAGCCTCCTCTCAGGGAGCTGCAGACAGCAGTGAGGTCTCCCTCAGCCTCCTCTTCCCCACACAGAACCCCCCCAGCTGCCTCAGCTGCTCCTCCCCAGCCCTGCTCTCCCAGACCCTGCCCCAGCTCTGCTGCCCCTCTCTGGCTGCTCTCCAGCAGGCTGAAGCCTGCCTGGAGCCAGCAGCACTGCCAGACTTGAGCTTTTTAAGCAGCAGGCAGGCAGCTGCTGGATTTACTGCCCACATCCAGCACAGCAGCACTAAGCAGAGCACGGGCAGTGCCTCACAGCCACTGCCAAATGAGCTGAGGATGTCATCGGCTCCAGAGCGCTGTGGCAGGGATGGGGACACCAGCCAGCACAGCAGCCAGCCTCCTCAACCCTCTCCTTCCAGAGCCAGGCCTGGAACATTCCACAGGCTTCTTGCACCTCCTCTGGGAACCAGAGAGTGTCCCCAGGCAGAGTACATCACAGTCCCAGTGGAGTGCATGAGAGCAAGGCCCAAGCCCTGCCCCACCACTGCCAGCCCACTCATGCCAGTGCAGTCCCTCAGCCCTGGCAGCTCAGCTGCTGCTCTGCCCTGCACCCAGAGCACACTGAGCTTGGAAAGGGCCTAGGGGATTGTCCAGTCCAAGCCTCAGCCCAGCACTGCCAGGGACACCACTAAGCCATGGCCTTCAGTGCCACATCCAGACAGCTCTGAAACACCTCTGGGGATGCAGCCTCCAGCACAGCCCTGGGTGGCCTGGGCCATGCCCTGGCAGCCCTTCTGGGGAAGGAGCTTCATATGCGGCCTGAACCTCTCCTGGTGCAAGCTGAGGCCATTTCTCCCTGTTCCCTGGGGGAAGAGTCCAACCCCAACCTGCCAGGGAGCTGCAGGGAATGAGGAGGCCTCCTCTGAGCTCCCTGGGGAAGGGAGCAGCTCTGCAGGCTGCACCCCCAGCCCTGCCAGCCTGTGCTCATGGCAGAGCCCTCCCAGGCCTAGCGCTGCTGCAGCTGCCTCTGGCCCTGCTGCCCAGGGCTGTGCCGAGGGCTCCGGAGCTGCCGCAGCACTGCAGGGGCTGCACAGGGCACAGCAGCCAGGGAATGCTCCGGGTTGGAGGGGACCTCCAAAGGTCCCCCACTGCCAGTGGGCACCTGCAGCGTTGGGAAGGGATTCTTGGCAGTGAGGGTGGGGAGGCAGGGGCACAGGCTGTCCAGGGAGGCTGTGGAGCACAGAAGGGGATCTGGGTCCGCACTCTGTGGCTCTGCTCCACAGCCTCCCTGGAGGGGGTGCAGGCCAGGCTGGATGAGGCCTGGAGCAAGCTGTGCTGGTGGGAGGGGTCCCTGCCCGTGGCAGGGGGCTGGAGCTGGATGACATTTAAAGTCCCTTCCATCCCAGGAATCTTCAGCTGGCTCAGGCTGCCTGGAGCCCCTTCCAGCCTGACCTCCACTGGCACCAGGCACACCAAGGCATGAAGCAATTCCCACCTGGAGAAAACCTTCTGCCTTCAGCAGCAGGCCCAGGGAGGAGTTGAACGCTCTGGGTCAGCTAAATGCTGAGCCAGAAGTGTCCAGAATCGAAGCTGACAGCAGCTGTCACTTGCCAGCAAGGCCCAGCAGGGCTGAGGAGCACTGGGATCTGCTGATGAGCTCACAGAGCAGCAATGAAATCCAGTCTGACTCCTTCAGCTGCCTCTCCCCTGCTGCTGGAGCAGCCTGTGAACGGCAGCTGCCTCCCTGCCTCTCAGCGCCCCCCTTCGCTCAGCCCCAGCCTCAGGGATATCAACTGCCTGGGAGAAGAGGTCAATGAGGCAGCAGGTGACAGCAAGGGGGCAAATCCCCGGGCAGAGGCAGCCCTCGGCCTCTGCCCACAGCAGGACCAGCCCTGCTCCGGGGGGGTCCTTGCAGCAGCGCCGGGGGAGCTCTGCAGCCCCTCTTGGGGGGCCTGGGTTGAATATCACAGTATCACAGTGTCACAGTGTCACACTATCACCGAGGTTGGAAGAGACCTCACAGATCATCAAGTCCAACCCTTTACCACAGAGCTCAAGGCCAGACCATGGCACCAAGTGCCACGTCCAATCCTGCCTTGAACAGCTCCAGGGACGACGACTCCACCACCTCCCCGGGCAGCCCATTCCAGTGCCCAATGACTCTCTCAGGGAAGAACTTTCTCCTCACCTCCAGCCTAAATCTCCCCTGGCACAGCCTGAGGCTGTGTCCTCTTGTCCTGGTGCTGGCCACCTGAGAGAAGAGAGCAACCTCCTCCTGGCCACAACCTCCCCTCAGGTAGTTGTAGACAGCAATAAGGTCTGCCCTGAGCCTCCTCTTCTCCAGGCTAACCAATCCCAGCTCCCTCAGCCTCTCCTCGTAGGGCTGTGCTCAAGGCCTCTCCCCAGCCTCGTTGCCCTTCTCTGGACACGCTCAAGCATCTCAATGTCCCTTCTAAACTGGGGGGCCCAGAACTGAACACAGCACTCAAGGTGTGGTCTAACCAGTGCAGAGTACAGGGGCAGAATGACCTCCCTGCTCCTGCTGGCCACACCATTCCTGATGCAGGCCAGGATGCCACTGGCTCTCTTGGCCACCTGCAGCACAGGCTGCTAAACATCTGAAGACATCAGAAGGGTCCTTCTCTACCAAGGGCTGGTGGCCAATTGCAGTTCCACCTCTTTCCCTTCCCAGCCCCAGCCAGAACTCAGTGGACAAATGCAGGCTCCTGCCCTGGGAGCTGAGCTCCACCTTTTGTGTTCTTTACTGCAGCATCTACCTGGCCCTGCTTGAGCTAAGAGATATTTGCTCAGCCAACTCCTCCTGCAGCTGGAGCTTCTCCAAGTCCTGGCTGGGGTGGCTGCTCTGAAAGGTCTCTCCTGAGCACAGTGGCTCTGTGATCTCTGGAGCCCATCTGTGACTGCAGGGAAGCTGCAGACGCTCAAAGCATCATCCCAGCTCCAGCCCTAAGCTTCCAAGCTTTAACCAAGCTTCCAGCTCGCGGCAGACAGGAGATGCTGAGACAAAGGAGCTGTGTGAGGAGCTGGAGAAGCTGGAGGAGAAGAGCCAAGAGGCGGAGGCAGCTCAGGAGCATTTGCAGCCTGTATGAGCACAGCTTGTGTGTGCCTGGGATAGAAGCAGGACGGGCAGGAGGGAGCTGGAGCAGCCGGGAGGTGGGAGGACATGGGTGTGGTTGGAGGAGCAGAAATATGGACTGAGGGCGTGGGGACACAGAGCAGCAATAGCAGATCTTATTTTGGAGAGCTCCAGGGAAGCCATAAGGGAGCTCTGGAGGGCTCTGCAGCACAGCTTCCAGAGCACAGACGTTGGCACCCCTGACCGAGGGCTTCTGCTGGGAGCCTCTCTTGGCTCAGTGCTGCTTGCTCCTGCAGGGAGCTCTGCCCCCTCTGCCCGACCCTGCTCCTGCTGGGTGCTCTGCCCCCTCTGCCCGACCCTGCTCCTGCTGGGTGCTCTGCCCCCTCTGCCCGACCCTGCTCCTGCAGGGAGCTCTGCCCCCTCTGCCCGACCCTGCTCCTGCTGGGTGCTCTGCCCCCTCTGCCCGACCCTGCTCCTGCAGGGAGCTCTGCCCCCTCTGCCCGACCCTGCTCCTGCAGGGAGCTCTGCCCCCTCTGCCCGACCCTGCTCCTGCAGGGAGCTCTGCCCCCTCTGCCCGACCCTGCTCCTGCTGGGTGCTCTGCCCCCTCTGCCCGACCCTGCTCCTGCAGGGAGCTCTGCCCCCTCTGCCCGACCCTGCTCCTGCAGGGAGCTCTGCCCCCTCTGCCCGACCCTGCCCTGCAGCCCACACATCCCCACAGCTCCACCACGCTCGGGGGTGAGCTGGGAAACAGCCCCGAGGAGAAAGACTTGGGACAGCTCCTCAGGGGACAGCAGAGTGCCCTGGAGGCCCAGAAGAGTGTCCTGGGGGCATGGAGAAGCCTGTGGCCAGCAGGGCCAGGGACCTTCTCCTTCTCTGCTCTGCATCTGGAGTCCTGGGTCCAGTTCCAACTGGTTTAGGTTGGAAGGAACCTTGAAGATCACTCAGTTGCCACTGCCCTGCCATGGGCAGGGACACCTGCCCCTGGGCCACCCAAATCTCCCATCCCACCAGGCAGTGCCAGGAAGTGCAGTGGGGCTTGGGTGGATCTTGTTCCCCCCTCTGCTTCAGCAGCCACCCAGCCGGCCCCGAGGTGCCAGTAAGAGCTTCGAGCATGGAGTCATGGAGAGTCCTGGGGGCATGGAGCCAAAACACCCAATGCCTGCTGCTGCCTTAACTGTTCTGCTTGGTGCCAAACTAACATGCCAGCGGTACCCTGGCAGCAGGGTGAGGAGAGAGCCCAGGCTGGCCTCGGGCTGGGAGGGCAGCAGTGGATTAGAGCCCTTTGAAGCTCAGCATCAAAGCTCTTCAGCTATTGATTGCTGCTGGCTCCGAATAATTAACCAGCTGCAAAGAGCAGCCCCAGAGGGCAGCTGAGCAATGCCTCCAGCTGGGGCTGGGAAGGCTCCAGAGCAGGGGACTGCACAGCCTCTCTGGGCAGCCTGCTCAGGAGGGGTTAGGGAGGTTTATGAGAGAGCTGAGCACAAGCTCCTGCTGCTGCCTCTTGGGGTCAGCTCCTCCTGCAGATGCTGTGCTCCTCATCCTCTCTGCACCTCTCACTAAGCATTGCACAAGTGGAGGGGCAGCAGTGGGGTCTGCTCCTCACCTGCACCATGCTGCTGACAGATTGTCACAGCTCCACAGGCTGCACTGGGCTGGGAGAGACCCTCCGAGGGCATCCTGGGCACCCCCCTGCAGGCGGCAGGGACACCTCCAGATAGAGCAGGCTGCTTGGGGCCCCATCGAGTTCGACCTTGCCTCTGCCTGCTCCTCACCAGAAGGCAGCTGTGGCCATGGAAGATCCATTTACCTCTCCATTTTCCTCTTCCCTTTTTCCTTCTCTTTTCCACCCTTCCACTCTGGTTATTTCTGGGCTGCCAGTTGGGGTTATTGCTCTTTTCCCCTCCTAGAATAAAAACAAACAAGAGTTACACTCCAGCTCTGGGCTCCAGCAGGAGATGTGTCTCCAGCATGAGTCACATTCTGTTGCCTGAGGTGTGATGGCATCTCCTGTGACACTGACTAAAGCAAGGCTGCAGCTGAAAGCAGATCCTGCTGCAGCCAGCCCCTGCCAGAGCCACATGTGTGTGGAGAGAGGGAGCAAAGAGAAGGGCTGGGAGATCTCCTCTGTGCTTCTCGGGGTCCCAGCAGGACTCAGGGAGGAAGGGAGCTCAGAGCTCCTCTGCTCCAACCTCCTGCCATGCCCAAGGACACCTCTCAGCTACACTCAGCTGCTTGAACACCTTCAAGCAGGAGGCAGCCACAGCCTCCCTGGGCAGCCTGTGCCAGGCTCTCAGCATCCTTACACTCAACAACTTCTGCCTCAGCTCCACTCTCAGCCTGCTCTGCCTCAGCTCCAAACCACTGCCCTTGGTCCTGCAGCTGGGCAGGAGCAACCCCAGGCAGCAGCACAGCCCGGGGGTGGTCCTGCTGGAAAGCAGCTCCATGGAGAAAGGCCTTGGAGTGCTGCTGGGCACAAGGTCTGCATGGGCAGCAAAGTGCCCCTGGGGCCAGGAGGGCCAAAGGTGTCCTGGGCTGCATCCAGCAGCTCTAGGGAGGTTCTGCTGCCCTCTGCTCTGCCCTGCTCACACCACACCTGCAGTGCTGTGCCCAGTCTGGGGCTCCCCAGTGCAGTACAGACAGGGACCTGCTGCACAGAGCCCAGCAGAGGCTGTGAGGATGCTGAAGGGACTGGAACAGCTCTGCTGGGAAGAGAGGCTGAGAGCCCTGGGGCTGTGTGGGCTGGAGAGGAGAAGGCTGAGAGGGGATCTGAGCAATGGCTCTGATATCTGAGGGCTGAGGCAAGGTGAAGGTGCCAGGCTCTGTGTGCTGGTGCCCAGGGATAGGACAAGGGACAACAGGGCCAAGCAGGAAGCCAGGAGGTGCCAGCTGAGCAGGAGGAGAAAGTTGTTTGGTGTGAGGGTGCTGGAGGGCTGGAGCAGGCTGTGCAGAGAGTCTGTGCAGTCTCCTCCTCTGCAGAGCTTCCAGACCCAACTGGGTGTGTTGCTGTGTGCCCTGCTCCAGATGATCTCAGGAGAGGCCTCCCAACCCCCAGCACTCTGTGATGTGCTGTGGTGCAGTGATCTGGACAGGCTGTCAGGAGCTGTCAGGTGCCCTCGGTGGTGATGTGGCTGCAGGTCCCTCTGCCTGCCCTCCCAGCCCAGCTGCCCTCATTAGAGCTGCGCGGGGCTGCAGCCTGCCCCCGGCAGCACCAGGGCTGAGCCCTGCCAGCAGCTCTGCCCAGCCACTTCTGCACTGGCAGCAGTTGTGCAAGCCACAGCAGAAGGATTTCACCTTCCTGGCCCCCAGGAACCTTCCATACTTCCCTACTCCTGGAAAACTCCAGGTCTCAGTCAAAGCTTCTGCACAAAGTCCTGCTCCTGTGCGGCTCTGTGAGCTGCTGGGCAGACACCGAGCCAAGGGCTGGGGGAGAAAGAGCTTCATTACTGCTTGGGCTGGAGGGGAGGGATCTGGAAGGGAGGAGAGAGCCCAGGGCAGGCTGCAGAGCTGCTGAGGAGCCTGCAGCAGCTCTGTGAGCAGCACAGGCTGAGAGCCCTGGGGCTGAGAGCCTGCACAGGAGCAGCCCCAGAGGGGACCTCAGCAATGCTCAGCAAGAGCTGAAGCAGCTGTGGGGGGCAAGAGGCTGGGGCCAGGCTCTGCTCACTGGTGCCCAGGAACAGCACCAGGGGCACAAAGTAGAAGCCAGGAGGTGGCAGCTGAAGAGCAGGAGAAAGTTGTTTGGTGTGAGGGTGCTGGAGGGCTGGAGCAGGCTGCCCAGAGAGGTTGTGCAGTCTGCTTGTGTGGAGAGCTTCCAGCCCCAGCTGGGCACTGTGCTGCTGGGCAGCTGCTGTGGGTGCCCTGCTGGGGCAGGGCTGGGCTGGGTGGGCTCCAGAGCTGCCTTCCCACCACACCAGCTGGGATTTGGTGTTGCTGTGTGTCGTGAGAGGTTTTCTTCCTGTGCTAGTTTGAAGCAAGCTGGAATGTTTTGGTAAAAGAACTAGATAATGGGCAGTGATAAAGTAAACATGGTTGTGTCTCTTTGCTCACAGCCCTGCTGAGAGTTCTGGGAAGAAGAAGGAAAACATTTGATAACATTCTTCATTTTGTCTTTCATTCTGCCTTTGCCTTCAGACCTAGCCACATCTCCTTAACCCCACTGCCACCAACCTTCCTTCTTAACCTCTTGGCTGCACCTCTATTCTTCCTGGGAACTGGGGTAAGGTTGAGAGGGGCTGGGGAAGGTGTTGGGGTGGTTTGAGAGCCCCTCCTGGGGACTCAGGTTTCTGGGAGGGGAGTTGTGCTTCTGTATTGTGTATCCTTTGTATATTTCTCTATATAACTGTATATATTGTAAATAGCTGCTTGTGTATTTGCTGCTGTACAATAAATAGCTTCATTTATATTCCTGGAGTCCCTTCTGAGTTAGCTGGGGCAGTTCCACAAAGTGGGGGGGGCGGGTCAGAGCCCAAACCATCACACTTCCCCAGATGGGGATGTGGTGCCCTGAAAACGCTGAGGGCTCTCTCTGGCTGCTCTTTGCCAAAGCCTCCCCTGTGGTACAGAATGGCTAAGGGAAAATGGACATGACTTAGAGGTGGGCAAGCAGGATGAGTATATGGAACTAAATTAAGGCTGTGCTAGGCCACACTGAAACAAAGGCCACATTGAATAAACAAAGGCAGCATTTAATATAACTAGCTAGGGAGGCACTGTCCTGGATGAGTCAGCAGACAACTCAAGCAGAGCAGGATACAGCTAACTCTGAATAAGATAAGAAGTAGTTTGCTGCTTGCAGCTGCACGTAGCAAGTAGGTGCACCATGCAAATGGGGTGTGAGATTCAGCCATTTAGCTTCTTACATGTATGCATAAATTATCTGTAACACATATAAGCGTGTGGCTACTAAATAAAGTTGTCACTCGCTTTGATCCACACTGGACTGTGCAGTGTCCCTGCACACTGGACTGTGCAGTGTCCCTCCACACTGGACTGTGCAGTGTCCTTGCACACTGGACTGTGCAGTGTCCCTCCACACGGGACTGTGCAGTGTCCTTGCACACTGAGTTCAGCCCTTCTCCGCCAGATCTGCCTCGCCGCACCCCTGTGCAGGGTTCCACTCTCTGATCCCTGTGGAGCTGTTCAAGGCTTTGAAAACGTCTCTGCCAGGGGAGAAGTAAAACCAAGCTAAGAGCTGGATGAAGTCTACATAGATAAAATATATATAAGCTGGAGAAATGTCCATGGAAGAGCCATGCCAAGGGAGAGCAACTCCCTTCTGGGCTCTCAGACCTCTGCTGGGACAGAAGCTCCTGGCCTTGGTCTCCCTGTGCCTCTGGCAGTGCTCTAGCCTGTGGTGGTTGATCTCAGGAGCAGGGAGAGCAGAGCCCAGGTGGTGTTCCCCAGCTCTGACCTCCCTGTTGTCCTCTGCCATCCTCTGCCCCAATTTCTTCTGTTCCCTTCACCAGAAATAAAATCCCTCCCTGGCTCTCCTGCTCTCTGTCCTCCATCCCTGCTGCTCAGTGTGGGCCCAAGCTCTGAGACTCCTTTCTGGCAGAGCTTGGAGGTCAGCTCAGATCTCGCAGGACTCTTTCTCTGGGAGGCTGTGGGAGGAGGAGGAGGAAAAAAATCTGTTTCCTTGGCTGCTTTGTGAGAGAGCTGCTTTGGAGAGCAGGTGGGAACAGCAGCAGCAGCAGAGAGCAGGTAAAATGGAGTCAAGGAATGGACCTGGACCTGCTGGAGCAGGGCAGGAGGAGGCCACAGCAGCAATGGGAGGGCTGGGAGGGCTCTGCTCTGAGGCCGGGCTGGCAGAGCTGGGGGACTTCAGTCTGCAGAGGAAGAGAAGGCTCCGGGGACACCTTCTGGTGGCCTTGCAGTGCTAAAGGGCCAAGCAGAGAGCTGGGGACAGACTTCTCCTCAGAGCCTGTTGGGGCAGGGGGTGATGGTTTGGACTCCAAGAGGGACACTGAGAGTGGAGAGGAGGGAGAAATGTTTGGCTCTGAGGCTGGGGAGAGCCTGGCCCAGGCTGCCCAGAGCTGGGAGCTGCCCCATGGCTGGCACCAGTGCAGGGCAGGCTGGATGGAGCTGTGAGCAGCCTGCTCTGGCTGGGGATGTCCCTGCTGCCTGCTGGGGCTTGGACTGGAGGAGCTTGAGAGGTCCCTGCCAACCCTTTCCATGATTCCATGAAATGCATCCTGGAGACAGAAGTGGACCAAGCTCTTCTGCTTCCTGAGGAGCTGCTGGGCCTCATGGTGGCTGAGCCTCTACTGCAGCTCAGCAGCATGAGCCTGACGCAGAGATGCTGCTGGGACAAGCTCTGGACACCTCCTCCCTGCAGGTGCTTCAGGCCCAGGCTAGCTGAGGCCTGGAGCAAGCTGGGCTGGTGGGAGGTGTCCCTGTGCACGGGAGGGGATGGAGCTGGATGGTCTTGAAGGTCCTTTCCAGCTGAAGCCATTCTGTGACTTGAGATTAAGCTTCTCTCCCCCTTTGCTGGGGCTTTATTTCTGTTTAAGGCAGGAGAGGTGGAAGATGACAGAGCTGAGAGTGTTTTAAATAGCCTCCAACTAGCAGCAATTTATAGCAGCCTGCAGTTACATAACTGGCAGCTCCAGCACAGCCCTCTCCTCTCCCCTCAGCTCCCCTCCCTGGGCAGCCTCGGTGCTCCCACAGCCTCTCAAAGGATCACTCAGCCCTTCACAGCTATTTCCAGCACTTCCAAGGAGCTGCTCTGGAGTTTCTGACAGGTGGCCCCAGGCATGCACAACCCCAGGAAGGGAGCTGGGCTTTGCCTCGGTGGAAGGAAGGCTGCCCCAAGCAGAGGGATCCCAGGGTGCTGCTCGCTCTGCCCCCCCCCAGCAGCTCTTCCCCTGAGCAGCAGCTGTGGCTGGGGGAGGAAGGTGATGGCTTTGGGCCCCTGGAGCAGCTTACTGAGAGCCACTGAGCAGCAGACTCATAGAGTGGGAAAATCTCCACATGCTTGCTCACCAAGCCCAGCTCTGCAGAGCCCAGCACCAAATCGCAGCCCTCAGCACCACAGCCCCAGGGTGTGAGACCCCTTCCAGCAATGGGGACTCCACCACCCCAGGAAGCCTCTTTCAGGCCTTGGCAGCCCTCTTGAGGAGCAAAGAGTAGGGCTGAATGGGCTCCAGAGTCATAGAACCATGGAATCAGGCAGGCTGGCAGAGAGCTCCAAGCTCACCCAGCCCAGCCTAGCACCCAGCCCTGCCCAACCAACCAGACCATGGCACTAAGTGCCCCAGCCAGGCTTGGCAACAACACCTCCAGCCACGGCCACTCCACCACCTCCCTGGGCAGCCCATTCCAGTGCCAATCACTCTCTCTGCCAGGAACTTCCTCCTCACATCCAGCCTAGACCTGCCCTGGCACAGCCTCAGCCTCTGTCCCCTTGTTCTGTTGCTGGCTGCCTGGCAGCAGAGCCCAACCCCACCTGGCTACAGCCTCCCTGCAGGCAGCTGCAGGCAGCAATGAGCTCTGCCCTGAGCCTCCTCTGCTGCAGGCTGCACCCCCCCAGCTCCCTCAGCCTCTCCTCACAGGGCTCTGCTCCAGGCCCCTCAGCTTTGTCGCCCTCCTGTGGACACCTTCCAGCACTGCAACATCTGCAATGGAGGAGCCCAGAACTGGACACAGCACTCCAGGGGTGTCCTGAGCAGTGCTGAGCACAGGGGCACAAGAACCTCCCTTGTCCTGCTGCCCACACTGCTCCTGAGCCAGCCCAGGATGCCATTGGCTCTGCTGCCCACCTGGGCACTGCTGCCTCCTCTCCAGCTCCTCTCTGCCAGCACCCCCAGGGCCCTCTCTGCCTGCCTGCTCTCAGCCACTCTGGCCCCAGCCTGCAGTGCTGCTTGGGGTTGTTGTGGCCAAAGTGCAGAACTTGCCCTTGGCCTTGTTCAGTCTCATCCCCTTGGCCTCTGCCCACCCACCCAGCCTGGCCAGGGCCCTCTGCAGGGCTCTGCTCCTCTCCAGCAGCTCCACACTGCTCCTAGCTTGGTGTCACCTGCAGACTCACTGCTACTGGACTCAGTCCCCTGCTCCAGCTCACCCATAGGGAGGTCCCTTCCTCTCCCACCCCATGCTGTGGTTCTGTGTGTGCAGATGCCCATAAGGAAGAGGACATTTGGGCAGTGTGTCCTGGAGGAGAACTGTGCCATGGAGCTGCTGCTTGCACTGCCCAGGAGCCATTCCCTCCTGCTTGCATAACTCAGCTGCAGAGCTGCAGATCCAAAGCCCAGATCATCCTCAGCATTCCTTTTTTTGTGGTCCCCTTCTGCCAAGCTTCCTGCCAAGCTGGAGGAGATAAGTTGGCTTTGTCTAAATTTACCCCCTGGTGCCAGCTGCCCACGTGGCACAGAGGCTGGGGAAGCAGAAAGGCTACAGCACCAAAAGCCTTCTTGCCCCCTTGCCTGGGCAGGTGCTGAGGGCAGGCACCACCTGCCTGGGGCTGAGGCTTCTCTGCTGGGCAGGTCTGGGTGCTGGGGCAGTGGTGGCAGGTGCAGAATGTGCCCCCCCTGGAAATGAGCAGAGTGCTGGATGGGAGCAGTCCCAGCATGGGCTGGGTTGCAGGGCACCTTTCCAGGCCATCCACCCCAGCCCCTCCTGCAGCAAATGCTGCCAGACCCCCGTGGCTGTGGGGGTGAGAAGATCTCCTAGCCTGGGCAGCTGAGGACAGCAGTGTCTGAAAGGGTTAAACTCGAGATGAGGAACTTCACTGAACCATCACAGGAGGGGTTGGGTTGGAAGGTACCTTGGAAGGTGACCTACTGCAGCCCCCCAGCAGGCAGCAGGGACACCCCAGAGCCCCAGGCAGCCTGCCCTGCACTGGTGCCAGCCATGGGGCAGCTCCCAGCTCTGGGCAGCCTGGGCCAGGCTCTTGACCCTCACACTGGAGGGCTCCTCCCCAGTGTCCAGCCTGACTTGCCCCCTGCCAGCTGAAAGCCACCAACCCTTGCCCCACTGCTGCTTCCCCTTGCAGCTTTCTCTGAGGCCTGCTGGTGTCAGAGCAAGGTCCTGCTGCCTGTGCTTGGCTCCTGCTGCCTCCCCTCTGGCAGCCCCAGGAGCCACCCTGCCTGTACTCAGTCTGCAGGCAGGGCAAGGCAGCCAAGCACAGAAGCCTGCGAGGTCCCCAGGGCCAGAGCCTGCAGCTCTCCTGGTGCCAGTTCCCTGACCCTGGCAGCCAGCCCTGGCCCCAGCACTGCAGCTGTGGCCTCACATGGGAGCCACTGCCCACTCGTCCCACAGAAGCTCTCTGCTGCTCCAGGGCCACCCAAGCAAGGCCTTGCTGCAGAAGGAGCTCCTCCAAAGGTTCTCCTCTTCAAAGTGGGACAGGAGAAGGCACTTTGGGTTGCTGGCTTTAGGCTGGGGAGAAGTTTACCTTTACATGCCCTTTGCAGAGGTTGGGGCTCAGGCAGCTGCAGCAGGCTGGGACAGCACTGTCCAGTGAGTGTATCCACAGCGACTGAGGATGGCTCTGGAGCTGCTGCAGAGGACTCCTGGGGTGCTTCAGGCTGCAAGGGGAAAAGAAAGCAGCCATAAATAAATGTGCAGTGAGATGAGAAGAGGTTGGGTGGGTGGAAGAGCCTCCGAAGCTGCTGTAACCTGGGGCTGTTTCCTCCTGTCCTGTGCCTTGTTCCTAGGCAGCAGAGCCCAACCCCAGCTGGCTGCAGCCTCCTCTCAGGGAGCTGCAGAGAACAATGAGGTCTCCCTCAGCCTCCTCTTCCCCACTCTGCACCCCCCCAGCTCCCTCAGCTGCTCCTCCCCAGCCCTGCTCTCCAGCCCCTGCCCCAGCCCTGCTGCTCTTCTCTAGCCCTGCTCCAGCCCCTCAGTGTCCTTCTGGCAGTGAGGGCTCCAAACTGAGCTCCCAGCTCTGCTTTTTCATCCTCCCTTCCCTGGAGGTCACTTTGTCCATCCACACCTCCGTGCCCTTGCTGCTCCTGCTGCGTTGCTCTGCCTTTGCAGTGCCTCTGGCAGCAGCTCAGCAGCAAGTGGCCCCAGGCTGGGTTTGCTGCAGCCCTTTCAGAGCAGCTCCATTAAGATGCAGTATTTTTACTGTTTTTCAGATGCTTTTGGGCAATTTCATGTCTGCAGAGAGCTAAAACATTTATGGATGCTCCAATTCGTGCAGGATGGAGTTATTTAGATCCCAGCTCAAGCAGCACCATTGGAAGGAAAGCTTTTTTGTGCTCTATTTCCCCTCAAACGTCAGGGCCACCCCAGCAGGCATCACTGGAGGAGCACTTCTGGTCACAGAGCTGCTGCCATAGCAGCATTCAGCATTCCTGTCTTTTTCCTGGACAACCAAAGTGCTGTTCCCAGCAGAGATGCTTTGGTTTGGAGGGCAGGGATGTTTTAATCATCCTTTCCACAGCCCACTTGAGCACTTCTTTTGGCATGGTCCTGGCCAGGCTGCAGAGCTGGGCAGAGAGGACCTCATGGAGCTCAACCAGGGCAAGTGCAGGTCCTGCCCCCGGGGAGGAACAGCCTCCTGCAGCAGCATGGCTGAGGGGGACCTGCTGGGCAGCAGCTCCAGGGAGAAGGACCTGGGGGTGCTGGGGGACAGCAAGGTCCCAGGAGCCAGCAGTGTGCCCCGGTGAGGCCAAGAAGGCCAAAGCTGTCCTGGGGGCATTCATTGTGACCAGCAGGTGAAGGGAGGTTCTCCTCCTTCTCCACTCTGCCCTGCTGAGGGCACAGCTGCAGTGCTGGGGCCAGTGCTGGCTGCCCAGTGCCAGAGCCAGGGAACTGCAGGCTGCAGAGCATGGAGAAGAGTGGCCAGCAGGGTTGTCCTGTCCCTCTGCTCTGCCCTGCCAGGACACAGCTGCAGCCCTGGGTCCAGGCCAAGGTCCTTACTGAGATCCATGAGGTTCAGCTCTGCCCAGCTGCCCATCCTGCCCAGAGCTCCTGGGATGGCAGCAGAGCCTTCCAGCCTGCAGGGGCTGGCAGTGCCAAGACAAGGGGCAATGGCTTTGAGGTGGGAGAGGGCAGGTTGAGGCTGGGGCTGGGGGAGGAATTCACATCCACAACTGATCCAAGCCAAACCACATCCACAGCTGAACCAAACCAAATCAAACCATGTCCAGAGCTGAACAAACCACATCCAGAGCTAAGCCAAACCATGGCCCTCAGCAGCACATCTCCAGGGCTTTGAGACCCCTACAGGGATGGAGACTCCACCACTCTCCTGGGCAGCCTGGGCCAGGCCTGGACAACCCTTTTGGAGAAGAATTTGCTCCTCATGTCCAAACCTAAAGCTCTCCTGGTGCAGCCTGAGGCCATTTCCTCTTGTCCAGTTGCTTGCTCCACGGCAGAAGGACCCCAGCCTGGCTTCTATGTCCCTTGGATTGACTGGTCAGAGGCTGGAGAATATTTGCTGCAGACACCTGAAGCTGATTCCTTGCGTGGTGACATCATCAGTTTTGACTTGTAGATGATTAAACCCTCCTTGTAGCCAAACCAGCACTTATGGACTTAGTCATTCCATCAAGCTCATCAGAACCTGCAACCTTCTGCAGCTGACTTTGAATGAGATCTTAACAACTTAATACCAGCTCCCTGCTGCAAGCCTGATTAGCAGACACAGGTGACAATAGCAGTGAATCCCAGCCTGTGTGGGACCATCAGACACCCAAGGAAAACATTCCCTCCTCCAGCTCTTCTTGCTTACAACGTGAGGAAAAGCCCAGGCAGAGGTGCTTGGTGGGGAGCCCAGCCCCAGCTCTGCCCAGCTCCACTCGGGGCCTGCAGCAGCTGAATGGAAGCACAAAGATGAGCCCAGGGCTGCAGCAGCTCTGCTGTGAGCACAGGCTGAGGGAGCTGGGGGGGTGCAGCCTGCAGAGGAGAAGGCTCCAGGGGCACCTCAGAGCTGCTGCCAGGGCCTGGAGGGAGCCTGCAGGAAGGCTGCAGAGGGACTTGTGCTGAGGGGGCCTGAGCCAGGCCAAGGGCAATGGTTTGGAGCTGAGGCAGAGCAGGCTGAGAGTGGAGCTGAGGCAGAAGCTGTTGAGTGTGAGGGTGCTGAGAGCCTGGCACAGGCTGCCCAGGGAGGCTGTGGCTGCCTCCTGCCTGGGGGTGCTCAGGGCCAGGCTGGATGAGGCCTGAGCAGCTGAGCCTAGCTGAGAGGTGTCCCTCTGGGGGAGGCTTTAATGGCCACAGTGATGCTGGGCTGCTGGTTGGACTCGATGGTCTTAGAGGGCTCCTCCAAGCAAACCAAGCCTGTGTCTCCATGAGCTTCAGGGTCTCCTGCAGGCAAGGCAGGTCTGTGACATCCTGACGTACATCCAGGAGGCTGCAGGCTTGCTTCACCCTGTGCCTGCTGGCTCCTGATGCCTCCCGAGGTGCCACGGATCTGCTCCACCGCAGGGGTCACCTCTTCATCACTGCTCCCCCTCCACGAGGTGTATGTCCCAAGCCCTCACTGCCCCCAGCAGAGCAGAGCAGAGCAGCAGCTGTGTCCCCTGCCAGCATTTCAATGAAGGATGAGGGAGGGGAACAGTCCAGTGCCAGAAGGATTCCCAGTGAATGGAGCCTGGGGGAACAAAGAGCAGCCTTGATGGGAAGCTTCCCCACTCGGGCTGCACACAGCTATCACTGAGGCTTTTCATCCTGCTGCTGGAAAGGGACTCCACCGGCCAGAGGGGAGGGCAGAGAGGAACTCGGCTTCGGAAGCTGCATTTCTATTCACATGGAGGCAGCAGCACCCAGAGGCAGCCAAGGAAACCCTGGAGGCTGCCTTGGACTGCCAGCTGAGGCCTCTCCTCATTTTGGAGGTTCTGGGGAGCACCTGGCACCAGGGGCCCTCCTTTCTCTGCTGTCTATCACAGCCACAGACTGCCCTGGGCTGGGAGGGACCCTCCGAGCTCACCCTGGCCACCCCTGCAGGCACAGGGACAGCTGCAGCCAGGGCAGGCTGCACAGGCACACAGCAAGGCTGAGCTTGGGTGGCTGCAGGGATGGGGCCTCAAGCACAGCCCTGGGCAGCCTGTGCCAGGCTCTGCCCACCCTCACTCTGCACAGCTTCCTCCTCAGCTCCAGCCCAGCTCTGCCCTGCTCCACTGCCAAACCATTGCCCACAGCCCCTTGTGAGCAGTCCCTGCCCAGCCTGCCTGCAGCTGCCCTGCAGGTGCTGAGCTGCAGCTCTGGGCTCTGCCTGCAGCCTTCTCCTCTGCAGGCTGAGCAGCCACAGCTCTCCCAGCCTGTGCCCACAGCAGAGCTTCTCCTGCCCCCTCAGCATCTCCTTGGCCTCAGCCCCAGCCTGGATTGATAGTGAGGATTGTCCTGACCCAGGTGCAGGACCTTGTCCTTGTCCTGCTGGAACCTCCTGAGGCTCTCCACAGCCACCTCTGCAGCCTGTCCAGGTCCCTCTGGATGGCTCCCTCCCATCCTTCAGCCTTACCAACAGCACCAGCTGTGGGTGGCTCAACTTTGCTGTCTGCAGCACTGCTGAAGATGCTGCCCAGCACTGGCAGCAGCACAGAGCCCTGAGGAACATCTTTTGCCACCATCTCCATTGGGGCATCCAGCTGTTGACCACTGCCCTTCGGGTGCCATCATCCAACCATTCCTTGCCCACTGCACATCCGCCCTGCAGGTCCACACTGCCAGCTAGGGGAGAAGGCTGCTGTGGGGGTGGGGGCTGTGCCCAAGGCTTTGCAGCTGTCATAGGATAGCTTAAGTTGGAAGGGACCTGCTGCAGGCTCCCTGCAAGCCCAGCTGGATGCCACCTGTTGCTCTGCCTTTGCCCACTGGTGGGACCACTGCATCCAGACTTGCCAAACAAGAGCAGCAGTGCTGTCTGAGCTGAGAGAGCCCTCAAAAGGCAAACCAGAAGAGGAAGCTTCCACCTTGCATTCCAGTTGGGGTCCTTTGTGCTGGGACAGCAGGGACCTCTGAGCATTTCTTCACCTTGGCCCAGAGGAAAGGTCACTGATGCTGTGCACCTGGAGCTCATCTCCACCCTAATTACACTGCAGGAAAGGAACCCAAGGCACAGCCAGCCCCTTCAGCTGAAGGTTAACTAGATTCAGCAGGGCCCAGCTCTCATCAGGGTGTTGCTTTGCTCCCAATTAAGTCAATCAAGGTAACGAGGATTTAATTAAAAACAAGTTAGCAAGTCAGGAGGAGGATTGGAAATGTAATTAACAGAGATTGGGCAGAGGCAGGATGGAGCTCACTCAGACCTGGGGGCAGAGGCTCTGATTCCCTGGCACAGCACAGAACCATCAGGCTGCTTTGGCAGGAAGAGGTCTCTAAGGTCACTGAGCCCCAGCCCCACCGAGGCCACTAAGCCCTGTCCCCCAGTGCCATGCCCACACAGAGCTGTCCTGGCTGGAGAGGTCTTCCAGGAGCCCCCAGCCCAACCTCTGCCCTGGCTGCAGCCACAGCAGAGGTAAACACAGCAACCCCCTCTGAGGCCCAGGGCCCCTCTGCAGCCTGGAGGGAGTGACAAGTTTGCTGCCAGCCCTGGTGCTGGCAAGAGCCTGGGCACATTCGCTGTCACCTGCCTGGCAGGCTGGAGGAGCCTCTGCCTCATCTCCCACATCTCTTCACATTCCACTGCACTCCTCAGCTTCACAACACAGCTCCTACTAAAGTGTCCCCAGCCACAGCTGGAAGCGCTCCAGGCTGCAGCAGAGCAGGGCAGGCTGCAGCAGAGCAGGGCAGGCTGCAGCAGAGCAGAGCAGGCTGCAGCAGAGCAGGGCAGGCTGCAGCAGAGCAGGGCAGGCTGCAGCAGAGCAGGGTAGGCTGCAGCAGAGCAGGGCAGGCTGCAGCAGAGCAGAGCAGGCTGCAGCAGAGCAGGGCAGGCTGCAGCAGAGCAGAGCAGGCTGCAGCAGAGCAGGGTAGGCTGCAGCAGAGCAGAGCAGGCTGCAGCAGAGCAGGGCAGGCTGCAGCAGAGCAGAGCAGGCCATAGCTGCTGGTGTGAAGGCCTCAGATGAGAAGTTTCTTCAAGGGCACCCACCCTGTCCTTGGGCAAGGGCTGGGCATCCCCAGCTTCTTTGGGCAACCTCTTTCAGAGGCAGAAGAAGAGGCAGAGGAGGCAGCTGGTGGGAGCAGTCAGCACCAGCCTGGGCTGGCAGGGTCTGGCTGGAGGGCAGTGGTGTGGATATCAAGGTCAAAAGCATTGCTCCAGCAAGAGGTCTCCATGCAAACAAGAGGCTAAGGGCTGAGAGCCCTGGGGCTGAGAGCCTGCACAAAAGCAGTCCCAGAGGGGACCTCAGCAATGCTCAGCAAGAGCTGAAGCAGCTGGGGGGGGCAAGAGGCTGGGGCCAGGCTCTGCTCACTGGTGCCCAGGAACAGCACCAGGGGCACAAAGTAGAAGCCAGGAGGTGGCAGCTGAAGAGCAGGAGAAAGTTGTTTGGTGTGAGGGTGCTGGAGGGCTGGAGCAGGCTGCCCAGAGAGGTTGTGCAGTCTGCTTGTGTGGAGAGCTTCCAGCCCCAGCTGGGCACTGTGCTGCTGGGCAGATGCCCTGGGTGCCCTGCTGGGGCAGGGAATGCACTGGGTGGGCTCCAGAGCTCCCTTCTCACCCCACTGATCCCACTGGGTGGGATCAGTCCCATCTCTTCCCAACTGAGCAGAGCTGACACTCTGCCAGTTCCCACTCCAGAAATAGACAGCTCAGAGCTCCCTGCCTCCCCTTACCTTCCACTTGGATCTCTGCAATCTGCTCTGAACTCCCAGCAGCTCTGAGGAGCTCAGCTAGCATAGAAGTGGGCACTGCCTGGAAGGCAAAGCGCTTCAAGCAGCCATCTGTGCCCACTCGCAGGGGGAAGGTTTCTGGAGCTGGGGCTGCCTGCTCTCCATTCACAGCAGCTCTGGAAGCTGGGGCTCTTTGTCCTCTCATTTCACCTTTCCTCTGCTAGAGGGGAAGAAAGAAAGGGATCATCTGGCAGAGCATTATTTGGGTTGGACGAGATCTTGAGGGTCACTCAGCCCAGCCCTTACCCCAGCAGTGCCAGGGCACCACCAGCCCGTGGCCCTCAGCACCACAGCTCCATGCTTCCGAAGCCCCCTCCAGGCCTGGAAACTGCTCCACTGCCCTGGGCAGCCTGGGCCAGGCCTGGACAACCCTCAAGGAGAAGGGATTGTTCCTCCTGTTCAACCTAAACCTCCCCTGGGGCAAGATGAGGCCATTTCTTCTGGTCCTGTCACTTGTTCCTTGGGAGCAGAGCCCAACCCCACCCGGATCTGCCTCCTCTTGGGGAGCTGTAGAGAGCAACGAGGCCTCCCTCAGCCTCTCCAGGCTGTGCAGAGGTAGCTAAAGCTGGAGCTCTGCAGCCAAGTTTGGTGTGAAACCCAGAGTCTGGCCTCCTCACAGCAGCTCTCTCCTCACCAAGTGCGAGGCACCCACTCGCACCCACAACGCCAGCACCAGCAACCCTCCAGCCTGCCTCAGCAGGGGCTTGGATTTGATGATCTCTAGAGCTACTTTCCAGCCCTCACTGTCCTGTGATGCTGTGACCTAGCCAGGAGCAAGATGGTAGGAGCAGGTGTGACCTGTTTCTGAGTCTGGACAACATCAACGCAATCCAATTGCCTCCAGGGACTCAGCTCTGCAGAGCCTGAGCTCCCTCCAACTACTTAGTTGCTGCCAGCAGCTGCTCTGCAGTTGAAGCCCTTCAGCCTATCAATTGTCATTGGTCTCCTGGATTTTAAATGGCTCATCTGAGTGAGTGAGGTGGTGCCCAGCAACAGGGCAAGGCACAAGGGGCACACAGTGGAAGCCAGGAGGTGGCAGCTGAAGAGCAGGAGAAAGTTGTTTGGTGTGAGGGTGCTGGAGGGCTGGAGCAGGCTGCCCAGAGAGGTTGTGCAGTCTGCTTGTGTGGAGAGCTTCCAGCCCCAGCTGGGCACTGTGCTGCTGGGCAGCTGCTGTGGGTGCCCTGCTGGGGCAGGGCTGGGGGAGCTCCAGAGCTCCCTTCCCACCAGACCCTGCTGGGACTCTGTGGCCTCACTCCACACTTTTAGAAGAAAGCCAGAAGTGGTCCTGAAGCAACTGGGGAAGTATTGAGCTCAGGCAGGTGGGCACTGCAAGCCATGTCTCTGAGGTGGACCTTTTCCTTTGGCACAAGCTGTGGCAGTGCCCTTGGTGTGCAGGTCTCAGGCAGAGCCTCTCTGCAGCCAGCCCTGGCAGGAGCTGTCCCCATCAGCTTCTCCCAGCTAGAAGCAGCCCCTGGCTGTGCCAACCTGCCCCGAGCTGCAGAGTGGCTCAGAGAGCAGAGCCTGAGCTGGGGAGCCCCAGCCCTGAGCAGAACTGCTTCTGCTCCAGCTCAGCCCAGGACAAAAACTCACCCCTCACTACCTCCACACCAGTCAGAACCCCGAAGCAGAGGTGGTGTCCTACTCCATGGGAGCACAGCTCCGCTTGCTCCTGGCCTGGCCCAGCTCTCCTCACCTCCAGGGAGGGGGCATCCACAGCCTCCCTGGGCAACCTGTGCCAGTGTCTCCCAACCCTTTATCCTGTTGCTTGTTCCTTGGGGGAAGAGACCAACCCCCACCTCTTGTCAGGTAAAATCGGTTCCATCCCCTCAGCTGTCACTGATGGATGAGCAGTAGTTAATAAAGAGATGAAGAGGGAGCAGAAGCTCTCAGAGCTGTAGCCCCAGGCCCATCTTTCATGCAGCAATGGAATCTGTTTTATTTACGTCAAGGTTGGGAGGGACCTCCAGAGAACATCCAGTCCAAGCCCACTGCCAGAGCAGGGGCACCCAGGGCAGGGCACCCAGGAGCGCCCAGGGCAGGGCATGCAGGAACACATCCAGCTGAGGCTGGAAGCTCTCCAGAGCAGCAGACTCCAGAGCCTCTCTGGGCAGCCTGCCCCAGGCCTCCAGCAGCCTCACAGTAAAGCAGCTCCTCCTCATGGTGATATGGAACTTGTGGTGGTCCAGTTTGTGCCCAAATCATCACAGAGCTCCAGCGTGGCTCAGCCTGGAAGGGACCTCAGAGCTCCTCTGCTCCAACCTCTCCACCACGCCCAGGGACAGCTCTCAGCTACACTCAGCTGCTCCAGGCCTCGTCCAGCCTGGCCTCGGACAGCGCCAGGCAGGAGGCAGCCACAGCCTCCCCGGGCAGCCTGTGCCGGAGCGCTGGAGGCTGCCCCCGGAGGCGGCCTGCAGATGCTGCCCGTGCGGGGGTCGGCACCGCATGACCTCTGAGGTCCCTTCCAACCTAAAGCACCCTCCGGTGTGTGAGCCGCACGCAGCCCAGCGGCGACCCGCGCTGTTTCGGTGCCCGCAGGTGGGCAGCAGCGGGCGGCAGCTGCCGCAGCTCTGCGCCCCTGCGCAGCCCGCACGAAGGCGCTCTGGGCGCGCAGCTACGCCTGGCAGCAGCTCCTGCCGCGCAGACCTGCTCCGCTCCCTCCGGGGCTTGCCCGCTCAGCCCCCGCCGCGCCCGCTCCACCGCCCTGCGGCGAGCAGCCAGCCACTGCCACACGGAGCCCAGCCCTTGGCCCAGCAGTGCCAGGGCACCACCAGCCCCTGGTGCCCAGCACCACAGCTCCAGGGCTCTGAACCCCTCCAGGGCATGGGGACTGCACTGCTGCCCTGGGCAGCCCAGGTCAGGCCTGCACAACCCTCAAGGGGATGAGATTGTTCCTCGGAGCCAACCTGAACTTGCCCTGGCAGCAGCCTGAGACCATTTGTGCCCTTAACTGCGTGGAGGACCTGGCAGCACCTCACTTCTCACTCCATTTCACACGAAGTTCGCTGAGCTCCTTTCTCTCTTTCTCTTTTATTTGGCTTTACTCTCCTGGGGCAGCCTCCTCCTGCTGTCCCAGAGGTGGAGGAGAAGGCAAAGCAGACAGGGTACAGGGCTGAGCTTCACCCAGACTTCTCCTGGGGCAACCTGAGGCCATTTCCTCTCATCCTGTGCCTTGTTCCTAGGCAGCAGAGCCCAAGCCCAGCTGGCTGCAGCCTCCTCTCAGGGAGCTGCAGAGAACAATGAGGTCTCCCTCGGGATCCTCTTCCCCACTCTGCACCCCCCCAGCCCCCTAAGCTGCTCCTTCCCAGCCCTGCTCCCCAGCCCCTGCCCCAGCCCTGCTGCCCTTCCCTGGCCCTGCCCCAGCCCCTCACTGGGGCATGAGGGACCAGTTCTGGTGCAGAGCTGTCCAGCTACGGGGGACAGAGGCAGGGAACAGCAGGACTTTCTGGGGACCCAGGACACTGTCACACTGTGCCCCTCCAGAACATGGAGAGCAGCAGCTTCTTGTCAGGAGCAGGAACCTGCCAAGAGCTTAAGAGAATCAGAGGTGGGGGGTTGGAAAAGCTCCCTAAGATCACTGAGCTCTCTAAGAAACGTCTTTGAGTCCAACCATTGCCCTAACAGCACCAGGGCCATTCTGCCACGGCCCCAGGGGCCGTGTCTGTGTGTAACAGCTTCCTGCTGCCCTGCACAGCTCACAGCTTCACCACCACACAACCACAGGGAGAGGTGGGAAGGGAGCTGCAGCCAGAGCAGTGTGGACAGCAGCGTGAGAGAGGGCACTGTGCCCCTTGGCTCTGCTCTGCTCAGACCTCACCTCCAACACTGCCCCCAGCTCTGCTGTCCCCAGCAGCAGGAGGAGGGCACAGAGCTGCTGGAGAGGAGGCCACAAGATGCTGCCAGGGCTGGAGCAGCTCTGCTGTGAGCACAGGCTGAGGGAGCTGGGGGGGTGCAGCCTGCAGAGGAGAAGGCTCCAGGGGCACCTCAGAGCTGCTGCCAGGGCCTGAAGGGAGCCTGCAGGAAGGCTGCAAAGGGACTTGTGCTGAGGGGGCCTGAGCCAGGCCAAGGGCAATGGTTTGGAGCTGAGGAAGGAGTCACCACTCTGTGGCTCTGTGAAATCATTCTGAGCTGCTTCCACCCCAGCGCTCCAGCAAGCAGCTCTCCACAAGTTGTTGTCTTCTAATAATCAGCAAATTAATCTGTAATTAGCCTTGAGCTGAGCTGGCAGAGCCTCAGAGACTTGCAGGTGCCTGAGAAGTGCTGTGCAGCTCAGCATGTTCTGCAGGGTGCTCTGGGGGGCACCATAAACTCTACCTGGCAGAGCTTCCCTGGGCAGATCACCCCTGGCACCCCAAAGCTCCAGCGGCGCAGCGGCTCAGGGCTGCCCTGCAGCCTTCCCTCCTGGCAGCAACTGACTGACAGCAGAGCCCTCCCTGGGCTGCCCTTCTTTACACTCCATCCCAAGGTGCCAGTGGCACGCAGAGAGGGAGGGCACAGCCTGGGGGAGAAACCAGCCTGGGCACAGCAGACAGCAGTGAGAGTCCTGCCCGAAGCAGGAGCAGCAAACCGCAGCACCTCCAGCGCCGTGGGCTGAGCAGAAAGAGTTTGGCCCTTGAGGGCCAACTCAGCTTAACTCTCCCTCCCTGGAGGGGCTCAAGGCTGGGCTGGATGAGCAGCCTTGGGCTAGTGGGAGGTGCCCCTGCCCCGTGGCAGGGAGCTGGCACAGGCTGAGCCTGAAGGTCCCCCTCAAGCCAAGCCACTTGTTCTGGTGGGAGGTGTCCCTGCCTGTGGCAGGGCTTTGGAGCTGGCTGGGCCTTGAGGTCCCTTCCCACCTCAACCGTTGTGTGATTCTGTGCCGTGGGGCTGTGAGCTGGCAGCAGGTTGGTGGTCAGCAACAGCAAGAGCCGCAGGGTGCTCGGGCTCCATGCAACCACAGAGTCACAGCATGGCAGGGGCTGGAAGAGCCCTTGGAAGCTCATCCAGTGCAGCCCCCCCTGCCAGAGCAGGATCACCAGCACCAGATCACACTGGCAGGCCATACCTGCCCCCTTTCCCCCACACCTGCCCCACTCTCCCTCTTTCTCTGCCCAAACCCACAGCACCTGCGCTCTGCTGGGGTCTCCTCCCACCCCAGCTGTGGCCACTTTGCCCCCCCTGCCCACTGCCCTTTATAACCAGCCCCAGGAGAGGCAGCAGCCCCAAGGTGTGCCCATCTGGGCAGAGGGATCCTCCTCCCTTCATCGCTGGTGAGTGCCTTTGGCGTACACTGGGTGGCTGGTGGAGGGGATCTAAAGGCTGGGGGGCCTGGTGGCCCCCCAGTCAGCTAGGAATAGAGTCAGTGCCTGCTCCACCATCGTGCATGGGTGCTGGTTGTGTCTGTGGCGTGGGGCTGAGCTCCCCTGTGTGCTGTTTTAGCTCTTTGAGGCTCTGGCCCAGGCTCTGGAGGGTGTGCCAAAATGGTCGTGGAGCTGCTTGGGGGAGCTGAGTGGGGAGCTGGAGCTGCTCGAGGAGCAGGAGCTGTTTTGGGGGGAGCTGAGTGGGGAGCTGGAGCTGCTCGAGGAGCAGGAGCTGTTTTGGGGGGAGCTGAGTGGGGAGCTGGAGCTGCTCGAGGAGCAGGAGCTGTTTTGGGGGGAGGTGAGTGGGGAGCTGGAGCTGCTCGAGGAGCAGGAGCTGTTTTGGGGGGAGCTGAGTGGGGAGCTGGAGCTGCCTGGGGGAGATATAAATGTCTGGGGGTTGGGGGGAGAATGGGACAGGCTCTGCTCCCTTCCTCCCCGGCGCAGGACGAGGCAGAACGGGTGGAAGCTGCAGCACAGCAGGTCCCAGCTCAGCGCCAGGGGCTCCTCTTGCCGGTAAGGGCCCCCGAGCCCTGGGGCAGGCTGCCCGAAGGGCTGTGGGGGCTGCCCTGGACGACTTCCCAAGGTCATCCGGCGCAGCCCCGCTGCTGTCCGCAGGGACACCTTCGACTCCAGCAGGCACAGGCTGCCCGGGGAGGCTGTGGCTGCCTCCTGCCTGGGGGTGCTCAGGGCCGGGCTGGATGAGGCCTGGAGCAGCTGAGTGTAGCTGAGAGGTGTCCCTGGGCATGGCAGGGGTTGGAGCAGAGCTCTGAAGTCCCTTCCAGCTGAAGCCATTCTGTGACTCCATGGCCGCTTCAGAGCGCTGGGCTCAGAGGAGGCAATTTGAGGTTCCTGGCTGCAGGAGTGTGCCACCAAAACTGCACTATTTGAGAGCAAACAGCCTCGGCAAGAGGGAAGCCAAAGCAGAGGAGGTACCAGCAGCGATTTGCATTCAAGAGAACGATGCTCGTTTGCATTTTAAAGTCCAGGGCTGAGCACTGGGGAGAGACCTTGCAATAAAAATCCAGCTGTGTTTCACTCACCGAACCAGGAAACACTCCAGAAGCTGAAGAAAACCAAACCCCAAACCCCCACTTGAAATTATTTTCTTTGCTAACAGGATGCTTAGAACAAGAATAACTGAAAAAGAGCTGGGGAGGAAATTGGTTGTCCAGGAAAGGCTTTGGGAAGGTTTAAAGGGAAGATGAAGCTCTTTGCCTTCATGGAATCACAGAACCATGGAACCAATCAGGCTGGCAGAGAGCTCCAAGCTCACCCAGCCTAGCATCCAGCCCTGCCCAACCAGAGCATGGCACTAAGTGCCCCAGCCAGGCTTGGCAACAACACCTCCAGCCACAGCCACTCCACCACCTCCCTGGGCAGCCCATTCCAGTGCCAATCACTCTCTCTGCCAGGAACTTCCTCCTCACATCCAGCCCAGACCTGCCCTGGCACAGCTTGAGGCTGTGTCCCCTTCTTCTGGTGCTGGCTGCCTGGCAGCAGAGCCCAACCCCACCTGGCTACAGCCTCCCTGCAGGCAGCTGCAGACAGCAATGAGCTCTGCCCTGAGCCTCCTCTGCTGCAGGCTGCACCCCCCCAGCTCCCTCAGCCTCTCCTCACAGGGCTCTGCTCCAGGCCCCTCAGCTTTGTCGCCCTCCTGTGGACACCTTCCAGTACTGCAACATCTGCAATGGAGGAGCCCAGAACTGGACACAGCACTCCAGGGGTGGCCTGAGCAGTGCTGAGCACAGGGGCACAAGAACCTCCCTTGTCCTGCTGCCCACACTGCTCCTGAGCCAGCCCAGGATGCCATTGGCACTGCTGCCCACCTGGGCACTGCTGCCTCCTCTGCAGCTCCTCTCTGCCAGCACCCCCAGGGCCCTCTCTGCCTGGCTGCTCTCAGCCACTCTGGCCCCAGCCTGCAGTGCTGCTTGGGGTTGTTGTGGCCAAAGTGCAGAACCTGCCCTTGGCCTTGTTCAGTCTCATCCCCTTGGCCTCTGCCCACCCATCCAGCCTGGCCAGGTCCCTCTGCAGGGCTCTGCTACCCTCCAGCAGCTCCACAGCTTCTCCTAGCTTGGTGTCATCTGCAAACCCACTGATGCTGGGCTCAATGTCCTGCTCCAGCTCATCACTAAAGATCTCAGATCCCGTGGAACAGGAGTGACAAAGCCCTTTGAGGCTGCCTCCCAGCCTGGCATCTCAGCTCATTTCCTCATGCAAATGAGGGCTAAGTGCTGCATTTGCTTTGGTTCCACCTCTTGCAGGCTAGAAAACCTCTCCACGAAGAAGGCTTTTGGAGGCTGCTCTCAGCTCTGCTGCACAGCAGCTCTGGGTAAGCCTCTCAGGAGGAGAGAACCCCCCCGAGGCTACTGCACTGAACTCTTCTTGGGCTGTTCCCCGTTTCCAGAGCACTTCAGCCTGGGCTTCCCGGCTCAGGGAGCCACAGAGGTGCTGAGGCTGGAGGAGGTGTTGGGCATCCTGCAGACCAAGGTCTCACCCAGACCTCACAGCCCCACCATGGCCACCAAACCATGATGGTCTTGTGCTTTTTATCCCCTTCCCCCCTTTTCTCAGCTGCTTCCCCTCCAGCTGCTTTTAAGCAGGAAATTCCAGCCCACAACACAAAGCATCCCCCCAGACCCTCCCTGAGCCCAAACGAGCCCGTTAGCCAAAAGCCTTCTTCTGGCTGACTTCTGCAGCTCACTGAGGTGTCCAAATGAGCCAATATGATCCCTGAGGCAGAGAGGAGCTCACAGGCTCGGAGAGCAGTGCTGGGAGGAGAGCAGTGGAGCTTGTGCACTGTCAGCAAGCACCAGGAGCTGCCCTGGAGAGCACTGAGCAGCTGGGGCTGGGAAAGACCTCCGAGGTCCAGCATCAACCCAGCCCCACCATGGCTACCGAAGCCTGGCCCCAGGTGCCATGGCCACAGCTTTCTGGAGCACCTCCAGGGTTGGGCACTCCAGCAGCTCCCTGGGCAGCCTGTGCACCACAGAAACTTCCCCGTGGCCAACCTGAACCTCCCCGGGAGCCACTTGAGGCTGTTCCTTCTCATCCTGTCACTTGTTCCTAGGCAGCAGAGCCCAAGCCCAGCTGGCTGCAGCCTCCTCTCAGGGAGCTGCAGGCAGCAGTGAGGTCTCCCTCAGCCTCCTCTTCCCCACACTGCACCCACCCTCAGCTCCCTAAGCTGCTCCTCCCCAGCCCTGTTCTCCAGACCCTGCCCCAGATCTCTTGCCTGTCTCTGGCCCTGCCCCAGCCCCTCAGTGGCAGTGAGGGCCCCAAACTGACCCAAACACTCCAGGTGTGGCCTCAGCAGTGCCCAGTCCAGGGGCACAATCCCTGCCCGCAGCACTGCTGCTCCAGGCCAGGCTGCTGGTGCCCTTCCAGCCCCCTGGGCACAGCCTGGCTCATCTCCACCCCCAAGCCCTTTTCTGCAGGCAGCTTTCCAGCCACTCTGCTTCCAGCCTGGAGCTGTGCAAACAGAAGGCTACAGCCTTGACCACCTCATCTTGGGGTAATTATGACAGAGTTCAGCAATTAAAATCTCAGTGATTAAATGAGAGTGGGAACTGGAGAGTGGTGAAGGCAAGAAGGGAGAAAACCAGGCCCTGCTTGAGCAGCACTAACAAAGCCTCTTCTGGGATCCCAGGAGAGGGAGAAGTGTGCAGCAGGGGATGAAAGCCTCAAGCTAGAAGAGGTCTCCTAAGCTGTTTTGTTGTCTTTATTTCTACTCAAGCCCACAATAAATCAATAAGCTCCAGATCTTTGCTGCCTGGGGATGAAGAAAAGCAGCTGCAAGTCACTGCTGGGGCTTGCTGAGCACACACCTTGTGCCAGCCAGGCTCTGCTGGAGCACACTGAGGTGGCAGTGACACGGGCAGCAGGGCCAGGGCGCCCTGGGCAGGGCTGGGAGGAGGGAAGGGATCCGTGAGGGGCACTGGGACAGGCTGCAGAGGTGAGCCCCAGGCAGCCTCATGGTGTGCACCCAGGCCAAGGGCAGGCTCCTGCAGCTGGGTCGGGGCAATGCCAAGCACAGATCCAGCCTGGCTGAGTTGTGGCCCAGGAGCAGGCCCTGGGGGTGTCAGCTGGTGCCAGACTCCCTCTGGCAGCCCAGAGGCAGCTGTGTGCTGGCTGCAGCCAGAGCAGGGAGAGCAGCAGCACAGGGAGGAGACTCTGCCCCTCTGCTCTGCTCAGCCCTCACCTGCAGCACTGCCTCCAGCTCTGGGAACACAGCACAAGAGGGACCTGGAGCTGCTGGAGAGGGTCCAGAGGAGGCCACAGAGATGACCAGAGGCTGGAGAGCCTCTGCTGTGGGAAAGTTGGGGATGCTCAGCCTGGAGAAGGGAAGGCTCCAGGGAGAACTCAGAGCAGCCCTCCAGCACCTAAAGGAGCTGCAGGAGAGCTGGGGAGGGACTGCGCAGGGAGCCCCTTCGGTGCCAGGGCTGTGGGCCTGGGTGAGCCCCAAAGGTCCTTTCCAAAGGCAGCTGTGCTGGCGCTTGGTGAGCAGAAAACTCTGCCCCGTGAGATGTCAGACTGCAAGCCCCTGGAACCTGCTGCCATTGATTTCCCTCCCCAGCACACTTAGGGACATACCAAGAGCAGCCCCAGCAGGCTGCTGGCAGGCAGGAACCTCTCAGCTGTGGCTTGAGCTGGTGAGAGCTGTGACACCATCTCACACAGAGAACTGTCTGGGTGGGAGAAGCCCTCTGAGACCACTGAGCCCTACATCAGCCAGGCCCACCATGGCCACCAAACCTTGGCACCAAGTGCCATGGCCACAGCTTTCTGGAACCCCTCCATGCATGGGGACTCCACCACCTCCCTGGGCAGCCTGTGCCAATCCTGCAGCACAGAAATTGGTCCTCTTGCCCAACCTAACTCCCCTCTGGCACCATTTCAGGCCATTTCCTCTCCTGATCCTAGGGAGAAGAGCCCAACCCCGCCCTCACTCCAGCCTCCTGCCAGGGAGTTTGGTCCATCTGGGGGCATTTTCCTTTCTTTCAGCCACAATAAGGAGGAATATTGGCAGGAAATTAAAATCTTAGCACTGGCCTGGCCTGGGGATTCAGCCACACTTCACTTTGTTGGGTTTAGATCTCCCCAGAGGTCACCATTCTGGAGATCAACTAATGAGATCAGATTCACAGATGGCTTCATCTGGTTGAGCTCCTCAGAGGACAATAATAGGTTTCCCTGAAGCCAGCTATATCCAGGCTGGGCACACGCAGGCAGCTCCAGCTCCTGGAGAGCTCGCCCAGACCTCTGGAGTGCAGCAGTAAGCTCCAGGAGAAGGCTGCAGGGCTCTGGGAGGAGCTGGCAGGCAGAGGTGGTGTGGCAGCAGGTCAGGATGGATGTCCTCGCAGCTCAGAAGGCACCCAGGGGAAATGCAGAGCTCCCAGGGAGCTGGGATGTGGGTGGTGGAAAGCTCTGCTGGCATCATCCAGGCCTGCTGGCTGGAAAAGGTCTTTAAGACCATCAGATCAAACCCAGCACTGGCAGCTCACCACTGAGCCCTGTCCACAACCAAACCAAGGCCAGAACTCAGCCCAGCTCTATCCACAACTGAGCCAGACCATGCCCAGAGCTAAACCAAATCCAACCATCTCAGAGCTAAACCACATCCAAGGCTCTTGTGCAGGCTCTCAGCCCGTGCTGCTCCCAGAGCTGCCCCTCAGCAGCTCTGCAGCCTGCCCTGGGCTCTCTGCAGCAGTTCCCTGGCTCTGGCACTGGGCAGCCAGCACTGGCCCCAGCACTGCAGCTGTGCCCTCAGCAGGGCAGAGTGGAGAAGGAGGAGAACCTCCCTTGCCCTGTGGGTCACAATGAATGTCCCCCAGGACAGCTTTGTCCTGCTTGGCTTCCAGGGCACACTGCTGGCTCCTGGGACCTTGCTGTCCCCCAGCACCCCCAGGTCCTTCTCCCTGGAGCTGCTGCCCAGCAGGTCCCCCTCAGCCATGCTGCTGCAGGAGGCTGTTCCTCCCCAGGAGCAGGACCTGCACTTGCCCTGGTTGAGCTCCATGAGGTTCCTCCCAATTTTCCAGTGCCTTCTCCAATGCATCTTCCCCTTCCAATCATCTGTCTGAAGGCTCTCTGAAAATAGGTCACCATTCCCATGCAGTGGCTCCAGATGCAGGAATTTTCACCCAATTTTCCTTTCACAGGAGGCTTCTGCTTCCTGGAGGAGAGGCACAGGAAGGATTAAATATTCAGCACTTATTTTGATCTAAACCCATCAGGAGCTGTTTGTGTCCTGCACAAGAGCTGAGCATCAAAGGAGAAGCCTTCTGATGCCACCGAGGCCTCAGCGGGATGATCAGAGAGCTTTGGGTCTGCCTGAGACCCACTTTTAGGGGCTGTCACAAGACATTAATTTAGTATTGATTGCTGAAGCTGAAAATCTCTTTTCTTCTGGGCGAGAGCCTGCCTTAATCCTGCAGAAAGTGGCTCGGGCGGCAGAGAGGCGCCGGGGGGGGAGGGCTCCGCAGGCAGCCTTTGGAGCCTCGAGGGAAACAACCAGCCCCGGGGGTTCCATCGCCTCCCCGCTACGGCCCAGGGAGCTACTGCCCGTGGAGGTGTTCAAGAGAGCCACAGCGCCACAGAATCAGTGCCAGGGGCTGGAAGGGACCTCTAAAGCTCAGCCAGTCCAACCCCCTGCCAGAGCAGCAGCACCCAGAGCAGATCATGTAGGAGCACAGCCAGGCAGGGGCTGAATATCTCCACAGAGGGAGACTCCACACCCCCCTGGGCAGCCTCTGCCAGGGCTCTGGCACCCTCACAGGGGAAAAAATCCTCCTCAGGTTCGCATGGCACTGCCTCTGCCTCAGCTGCCACCCAGTGCCCCTTGTGCTGGCACTGGCATCCCCCAGCAGAGCCTGGCTGCAGCCTGCTGCCACTCACTGCACACACTGATCACCACTGCCGAGGTCACCTCTCAGCTCCTCCTCTCAAGCTCCCAGCCCCCTCAGGCTCTGTTCATAAGGAAGATGTTCAACTTCCTTCATCATCTCTGTGGCTCTGGGCTGGGCTCTCTGCAGCAGTTCTGTGTCCCTCTTGAGCTGGGGGGCCCAGAACTGGACACAGGACTGCAGCTGTGGCCTCAGCAGGGCAGAGCAGAGGGGCAGGAGAACCTTTCTTGACCTACTCACCACAGCCCTTCTGCTGCACCCCAGACTGGCATTGCCCTTCCTGGCCCCCAGAGCACACTGCTGGCTCATGCTCACCCTCCCACCCACCAGCACCCCCAGAGCCTTTTCCCCTTTGCTGCCTTCCAACAGCTCAGTCCCCAACCTCTCCTGCTCCCTGGGGTTGTTCTTGCCCAGGTGCCAGACTCTGCCCTTGCCCCTGTTGAGCTTCATTCAACTTCTCCCTGCCCAACTCTCAGCCTGTGCCAGTCTGGCTGGGTGGCAGCACAGCCTCCTGGGGTGGCAGCCCAGCTTGGCGCCCTCAGCAAACTTGCTGCCACTGCCCTCTGTGCCCTCAGCCAGGCCACGGATGAGTACATTGAACAGAACTGGTCCTAGTACTGACCCCTGAGGGACTCCACTGGTCCCAGACCCCCAGCTGGACTCAGTCCCATTGACCACAGCTCTCTGGCTTCTTTCCTCTAGCCACTTCCCATCCACCTCACTGCTCCTTCACCCAGCCCACAGCTCCTCAGCTTAGCTGTGAGGATGCTGTGGCAGACAGAGGCCTGGAGCAGGCTGCCCAGAGAGGTTGTGCAGTCTCCTTGTGTGGAGAGCTTCCAGCCCCAGCTGGGCACTGTGCTGCTGGGCAGATGCTGTGGGTGCCCTGCTGGAGCAGAACCACAGTGGGCTGGAAGGGAGCTCTGGAGACCACCACAGAACTGTCTGGGTCTGTAGCAGGGGGCTGGGACTGGATGATCTCCAGAGGTCCCTTCCAACCTCCACCACGATGTGATTTTACTTCTTTGCCACAGAACCAGAACATCTAAACCTTCCCTGAGCACCAAGAGGATTTTCCCACACCACATCCAAGCTTCCAGAGCTGTCTCCAGCTGAGACCATGGAAGTATCTCACAGGGAGTGTTCTCCTCTCAGGCACTCAAACACAAAGGCTCTTGGTGTCACTGCTCCAATAATACTCTAATTGGGAGCTGATGCTGAGGATTAATCTCACTTTTTATCACACAGAAGGGAAGGGAAAGGAGCAATTATGAGCAGCAACAGAATCCAATCTCTGTCAAGAGGACCTCCAGGATGTGAGCAAGCTACCCAAGCTGTGCAGAGCCCTTTCCAGAGGAAGCACAGCAGCCAAAGGCAGCAACAAGCAATCATCTGCACCCTGCCTGGGTGGAAAGCAGCCCTGGCTGCCTGCTGCCCCTGCATGGAGGAGCTGAGGCTGTGCTGCAGCAGGGTGCACTGCGTGGCAGGGGTCGGGTCACAGCACCGGGGGAGGGACACCAAGGAGCAGCTGGTCCAAGCACATCAATTAATGCATGCTTCTGGCCAGCTAATGATGGTCAGGCCAGAACTGGACACAGCTCTTGCTGAGCATTGCTGAGCTCCCCTCTGGGGCTGCTCTTGTGCAGGCTCTCAGCCTTTGCTGCTCCCAGGGCTGCTCCAGGCCCCTCAGCAGCTTTGGAGCCCTTTGCTGTCATCTCTCCAGCTGTTCCCTGTCTCTCTGGCACGGAGGAGCCCAGCACTGTCCCCAGAACTCCAGCTATGGCCTCACCGGAGCAGAGGTGCAGGAGAACCTCCCCTGCCCTGCTGCCCACGCTCTTCTTCATGCCCCCCAGAACACCTTTGGTCGTCCTTGCCACCAGGGCACATTCCTGGCTCACGGGGACATTTTGTGCCCCACACTTCCAGGTTCCTCTCCACGGAGCTGCTTCCCAGCAGGTCCCCCCCTCAGCTGTGCTGCTGCAGGAGGTTGTTCCTCCCCAGGGGCAGCAGCCTACACTTGCCCTGGCTGAACTCCATGTGGTCCTTTCCAGCCAAGCCTGCAGGCTGGGCAGGTCTCAGTGCATGGCAGCACAGCCTGGGGGGTGTCACTGCTCCTGCCAACTCAGAGCCACAGCAAACAGGTTCCCAGAGCCATCCAGGGTGGGGAAAGGCCTCCAGGATCATAACCCAGCTACCCCACGGGCACCAAACTGTCCTGAAGCAGCTCAACTTCTGACCTTAAGGCATGGTTTGGTGCCACTCACTGGCACCCAGTGGCATCAGAACAAAGCGGCAGAACAGTGAGCCTTGTTTCTAGCCTCTTCCATCCTCCAGCTGTGTCTAAGGCCAAGGCCAAGCAGCATCCAGCACAAGGCAGAACAAGTTGGGGAGTGAAGCATGATGCCCAGGGAGAGACCATGAGTGAGCCAGGGGTGGCAGAGGAGAGAGGGGCAGGCAGGTAAGGCAGCCAGCGAGAGGGGTTGCACTCCAGAGCTTGGAGAGGAGCCCAGAAAGCTCAGGTCTCAAAGCTCTCCTCTGCTGTCAGCTTACACTGGCAGAAGGGAGCAGCCAAGGCTCTCTGCTGGGCAGCTGGAGTGTGCCCACCCTCCAGCAGGGACTTGCCACTGCCACAGTTCAGCCGCTCTGAGGAGCTGAGGGACTCTGCTGCTCACCCAGCAGAAGACAGCAGAGGTGCCTGAAGCCAAACCAGGTAGTGGAGGCAGGAGCTGTGCCCCCTCTCCGTGGTTCCCAAAGGACACAGGGCACACTGCCAGCAGCACAGAGCTGTGGGAAGACAGAGCCACAGTGCCAGGCTCTGGGGTGCTCCAGACCATCCCTGCCCAGGACGAGGAGCTCAGGATGCCAGAGGCAGCTTTAGCTGCTGCCTCCCCACTGCAGAGCCACAAGTGACACATTGCTGGTGACAAACGATGACTGCTGCCTTCTCTCAAGATGGTTGCTCCAGCAGATGTGTGCAAATTGGCCCCAGCTCTGTCACAGGGAAAGGCAAAAGAACTGGAAAGCTGCCCAGGGAGCCCTGGTGCCACCAGCAGCCCGAGGGAACCATTTCCAAGAGCCATTGGATGGCCTCTGGTGAGAGCTTAGCTACAAAACCGCAGGAGAAAAGGCAAAGAGGGGAAGAGAAAGCAGAGGATGTTCCTCAGGGGAAGCTTTGAGCAGCTGAGTTCAGAGTGCTGAGGAGTCAAAATGTGAACCTCCTCGGGTCTGGGCAGGGACATCCATGCAGAGTGCTTCAGGAGAGGAAAGCCAACCTCAGCAGCTCCCCCAGAGCAGCAGCTCCCTGCTGCTGTCATGGAGCCACGGAGCCATTTGGGTTGGAAAGCAGCTTGCAGAGCATCCAGTGCAGCCATGGCCCCAGCACTGCCAGGCCATCACCACCCCATGGCCCCAGCACTGCAGGGCACCACCAACCCACGGCCCCCAACATCACACCTCCATGGATCTGAAATCCCTTCAGGCATGGGGAATCCACCGCTGTCCTGGGCAGCCTGGGCCAGGCCTGGACAACCCTTAAAGGCAAGAAATTGTTTCTCACAGCCAACCTAAACCTCCCCTGCTGACACCTGAGCCCTTTGCCTCTCCTTCTATCACCTAATATCAGCAGAGCCCAACCCCAGCTGGCTGCAGCCTCCTCTCAGAGAGCTGCAGAGGGCAATGAGGTCTCCCTCAGCCTCCTCTTCCCCAAACTGCACCCCCCCAGCCCTGCTCTCCAGCCCCTGCCCCAGCTTTGTTACCCAGAACTGAACCCAGTGCTCAAGCTGTGACCTCAGCAGTGCCCTGCACAGACGCCCTGGTGGGAGGTGACAACAGATCCAGACCAAACACTCTCCTCTTGTCAATAGCATCTCCAAACAGTCATCCTGGTACATGCATTGCATCGCTGACTCAAAACATGAAGCTCAGCCCTGTACCCTGTCTGCTTTGCCTTCTCCTCCACCTCTGGGACAGCAGGAGGAGGCTGCCCCAGGAGAGTAAAGCCAAATAAAAGAGAAAGAGAGAAAGGAGCTCAGCGAACTTCGTGTGAAATGGAGTGAGAAGTGAGGTGCTGCCAGGTCCTCCACGCAGTTAGGGGCACAAATGGTCTCAGGCTGCTGCCAGGGCAAGTTCAGGTTGGCTCCGAGGAACAATCTCATCCCCTTGAGGGTTGTGCAGGCCTGACCTGGGCTTGCCCAGGGCAGCAGTGCAGTCCCCATGCCCTGGAGGGGTTCAGAGCCCTGGAGCTGTGGTGCTGGACACCAGGGGCTGGCTGAGTTTGGACATGGTTTAGTGGTGCCCTGGCAGCACAGGGTTAATTGTTGGTCTTAAAGGTCTTCTCCAACCAAAATGATTTTATGAGTCCATGGTTTTTATAGGCCAAGACAGATCTTCAAATCAAAAGCTTGGGGAGAGGAGAAGGCTCCAGAGACCTTCTGGTGGCCTTTCAGGGCTTCAGGGAGCTGAGAAGAGAGCTGGGGACAGACTTTTTCTCAGGGCCTGTTGGGACAGTTCTAGGGGTGATGGTTTGGACTCAAAGAGGGAGATTGAGGCTGGGCAGAAGGGAGAAATGTTTGGCACTGAGGGTGGAGAGAGCCTGGCCCAGGCTGCCCAGAGCTGGGAGCTGCCCCATGGCTGGCACCAGTGCAGGTCAGGCTGTGTGGGGCTGTGAGCAGCCTGCTCTGGCTGGGGATGTCCCTGCTGGAGCTTGGACAGGAGGAGCTTTCATGGTCCCTTCCCACCCAAAGCAGTCTGGGATTCCACAAAACCAGGTTGGTTTCTTCTCCTCAACCCCTGTGAACTGCTGGAACTGCTGAGAGACGATGGCGGCAGAAGGGAAGGTAGGAGCATAGAGAGGGACCCTCAGGCTCTGCCCACCCCTCGCACGGAGCAGCTCCCCGGAGGGCAGGAGACGGCAGCAGGAAAAAGGCCTCAGCAGGCAGAGGCAGGTGCTGAGGAATGCTGCTCCCAGTCCAGGCACGGGTGGGCGTCTCGCCGTGACCTGTGGCGAGGGAGAGAATCCTCTCCCTGGTTACCATGGAGATCCCCTTTGCAGCCTGCTTTGGATCAGCTTTGTGCTCAGGCATCAAATTTGGCAGGAGAGGAGGACAAAGCATCACTTCCTTGGCTTCCCCCTGCACCAAGACCCTCTCGTTTGGAGATCCTGAGGAGGTAAGAGAAGAAATGCCGAGGCAGGGAGGCGAAGGGCTGGAGGAGCTACCTCGGGCTGAGCCGCAACCGCCAGCTCGCTCTTGAGCAGGCGACAGCAGGCTGAGGGTATTTCACTTCGCCTACAGCGCGGGGGGGGAGCTGGAGTTTGGATAGAGCAGGGCGAGGATGACAGCCAGGAGCGGCTCCCGGCGGTTCCTCAGCAGCAGAGCTGCTCTGCGCCCCTCAGCCTGCGCCGGTGACCGCTGGCAGCGCTGCCGGCGGACCCCCAGGGGCTGAGCTCCCTGCCCAGCGGCTGCGAGGGGACCTCCGCGGGGAGGACACTGCCGAGCACACCGCGAGCTGGCTGCAAGAGCTTGCAAGGGTCAGACCCACCGAGATGGGGCAGGAGGCGCCGGGCTGGAAGCAGAGGATTCACGCATCCGGAGCCAGGCGTGCGGGAGCAGAGCGCTTGGATTTCGGGAGAGAGGAGGCGGCGGCCCAGGCTTCGCCGGGGGTGTGTTGGCTCGTGTGCCCCTCGTGTTCCACCCTGCTTCTAGGGGCCGCGGAGCGCACAGTGCCACACACGCCAGCCGCAGAGCAGGCAAGGGGCAGCCGCGCCGCCGGCGGCACCGAGTCCTTGATTTTTCCAGCCCTCACCCCCGTCAGCAGCGAATTTCCCTTGACGCGTCCCCACCTTTGGCCCCCAGGATCCTGGCTCCGGGGGCAGGGGGAGCCCGCGGGTGGGCACCCACCGGCGCTGCCTTCCTCAAGGTGGATGGGCAGCCGAGCACGCCCCAGCGCCCGGCCCCGCGCCCGCCCTCCGCCCCGGCCGCTCTAAGGCTAACCGGCGACTTTTCGGTGAACAGCCAGACACCTCCCGCTCCGTGTCTTCACCATTTCCCACTTCTGCTCCCACTCCCCCTCCCTCCGCCTCCCCCCTCCATTTCTGAGCTCTTTAAGGGTGTCTCCAGCCCAGCCCCGACAGGCGCAGGGAAGCAACATGAATGAAGGAGGATTCTCCCGGATCGATCGCCTGTGGAGCCCCAAGAGCCTCCCATTAATTATTAATTACTCTCTAATTTTACTCCTCTCTCCCCCTTCCCCCCAGCCAAAGAAAGCCTCGGGAGCATGGTTTCAGTTTCCTGAGCTGGGTCGAGCACCAACACCACCACCACCAAGAAGAAGAAATAAAAAGCAAGCCATAATTACATAAGGGACCTGACCCAATGCTTGTGCCCTTCCCCCGGGAGGGGGGACACGGTGGCTGAAGTCACTCTGCTCCCAGCTCTCGTACTGCGCATACTGGGAGGGGTGGGGGAAGAGGTGAAAATTCCCCCCTGCTCAACAGGGACACGGAGCAAACCGGAGTTAAGGAGCCTGGACAGGCCCGAGGGGGTGGAGGGGGTACAAGATCCGGACCAGGGCTGTGGTGGAGGCTGGTGGGATGTGGAGCCGAGATAGCAAGCGGAGCTGCTGTAGTGGGGCGGGGGGCGGTGGGATACTGGTGCCACCAAGCTCCAGTCTGCTGGAGGGGGCGTCGAGATGTGCAGCTGCGACCGAGGGATGCGGGGTGGGGGGGCGGTGGGGAGCGGGATGCGGGGCCAGGACCGAGCCTGGAGCTGCGGGTAGGCGGCGGGGGGGGGGGGGGCGGGACGGACACAGGATAAGGGTCCAGGGCTGATCCCGGAGCCGTTGCCACGGGGGACACACAGAACAAGAGGCCGGGGCCGAGCCCGGAGCCACGCTGGGGTGGGGACACGACGAGGGACCGTGAGCGGGGTTCCGGGGCAGAGGGCAGGACGCCGGTGCCGTACCCGGGGCTCCGAGGCGGGGATGGCAGGATGGGATTGGGGAGGGGGTGAGCGATAGCAGGACGGGGAGGCTGCAGCTGCCCACGCTCCGCGTTCCCCTCCGCCGGTTTCCCGGAGCTAAACCATCCTTGACTTGGCGGAGGGGGGGGGGGATAAAAGCCCCGCAAGGCAAAGCCAGATGAAAATTCCTCGTGGAAATGATGCAGCAAAGGATGGGAAAGGGGGATGGGGGGACAGACCTCCCGTTGCCCCTCTCCAGCCCCACTTCTCGCGGCACAACCCGAGCCAACAGCTCCCTTTTCCACGCACCCGACAATTCGCAGCCACCTCCATCCACCCATCCACCCATCCCACCAGCGCTTCCCACACCACCGGCAACCAGCTCAGCCAGAGGAAGGAGGATGCAGGATGCCACCCAACATCTCCCAATCCCCTCCCGAAAGCTGGGGAGCAGGAAGGGAGGGCAGAGGAGCCCCCATCGCCTTCGGTTTTGTCAAGGAAATGGGAATTGATTTACCTTTGGCTGCTCCTTCTCCTTCGGTCAGGAGCTGGAGGAGGAAGAAGAGGATGGACAGGAAAAGAGGAAGAGGCAGAGGCTAGGAAGAGGCGAAGCGGCTGCTAATCCCCGTGGAGCGAGCTTTCCAGCAGCACCAGCAAGCGTGCGTGTGACCGGAGAGGAAGCCGAGCCCCCTCCTCCCGGGGATGCTCCGGGCGCCCCACCGGAGCGGGCTCATGGGGGTACCTCGATGGCTGTGCCCATGGCCGACACGGCGGAAACCCCCGCGCGGGAGGGGAAGAGGCAAAAAGGAGAAGGGATAAGGAGAGGAGGGGGGAACTCGGCAGCCACACGCCTGGCTGTGAGCTGATGGAGGGGGGGGGGGGGGAAGGAGGGGGGAGAAGAGAAGAGGAGGAGGAAGAGGAGGAGGAGTATGATAAGGAGGAGGAGCCCCAGCGCTGCCAGCCCAACCACTGACGGAGCAGCTGCCGCCACCGCCCGCCCTTCCCAAGGACACACCGATGGGGAAAGACCCTTCAGGGTTCTGACCTCCTTGGTGGGGAGAGATCCCCCCCAACCCACCCCCACCGCTCTGAGCCTGGTGGATCCAGCTGGGAAAAGCCCACCAGCTCCGGGGCATTGCCCTAAAGATGCCAGCTGGGGAACGGCCCAAGGCACTGCCAGGTGTAACTGGCAAGGCAGGGAGAGATGACATTAGAGAGGTGGAGAAAATATTAGCTATTAAAAGTTGCAGCTAGAGATCACCAAGATTAGTTACTAAAATGATAGATGAGGAAGAGGCCGGGTGGAGCCACCTGGGCTAGAGGGAGCTGTCTCTGTCCACAGAGCCCGGCTGGAACTGGATGATCTTGAAGGTCCTTTTCAACCAAACCCATTCCATAGCTCTAAGGTGGTCCTGACCAAAGCTGGGCTCAAGGTGGAAGGCAACATCGTGAAGGGAACCATTAAATGGCACAGTTCAAAAGTGCTTCTGTGGCTCCATGGTAAATCCCATGGGATGGTTTGTGCTGGAAGGGACCTGCAAGGGACCACAGAGATCCTCTGCTCCACCCTCCTTACCATGCACAGGGACATCTCTCACCTAGACATGCTCAAGGCCTCATCCAGCCTGGCCTTGGACACCTCCAAGTCTCCCTAGGCATCTCCCTGGGCATCTCCCTGGGCCGGGGACTTGGCACTAAGGAGGTGCTGAAAGGAAGGTCCAGCCTGAGGGCACTCTGCCATCACCTTGGGGATGACAGCTCCAGACCATTGCCACCGTGGTCCATCACCTCCTGGCAGCTCCAGACCATTGCCACTGTGGTCCATCACCTCCTGGCAGCTCCAGACCATTGCCACTGTGGTCCATCACCTCCTGGCAGGCAGCTGAGCAGTGGCGGTGGCTTTAAATCAGTGACTGGGGAGCAAACATTTGTGCAGCAAACATTCTCTCCATCTTCTGGGTATGTAGAGGCAGAGACTCACAGAAGGCTGGCAGGAGATGCAGTGGTCATCCAGTCCAACCCCCCCATAGAGCCACATCCCTATCACCTCCCCAGAAGGAGGACTTGGCCATGTGGCTCCTGAGAGAGCTAAGGGCAGTGAGCAAATGCTTCTCAGAGGCCCCAGCTGAGAGACAGAGAACCACTTGGGTGGGAGAAGAGCTTGGAGACCAAGGCCAGCCATGCCATTGCCAAGGGGTGCTGCCAGTGGGCTTCAGGAAGGGCTTTCCTTGAGCTCCAAAGCAGGAGAAGATGAGGAGAAATGTCCCTGGGGCTTCATCCCTGGGAGCACAGAAGGGATCTGAAGCAGATGAAGGTTGATCTGATGAGTAGGGAAAGATTTAATGGAGTGGGAAGGATGAGAACAGTTGTGGTGGGGACAGCAGTACCTTGACTTGCTGTGGTGGGCACTGTGGCTCTCCTGTCTTGGGTGGCAGACAAAGGAGAGGTGTGGGAGGCATTTTGAATGGCAAATGTAGTGCCCCAGCTGGGCACTGTGCTGCTGGGCAAGCTGCTGTGGGTGCCCTGCTCCAGAGCTCCCTTTCCACCACCACCATGCTGGGATCCTGCAGAAGGAAGCACAAGTTCAAAGTGGACCAAAACCTCCCCCAGTGGGGGCTGTTGTGAGGGCCTCTTCCCTTTCCTCTCCCCAGTCTGCTAAGGAAATTGCTTCTCCTGCTTTTTGTGGATGCTTGGATGCCATCTGAGAGGGTTTTCTCTCTGTCCATAGCCTTCTGGATCTGCTTGGTAATGCAATCAACCAATTTGGTAGCATGTTTGCAGCGAGGTATCAGACAGAGGCTGCCTAAATCTGGTGTAGAACATCCCAGGACCGTGGAGGGCAGGATAAATCTTCTCATAATTACAGGGAGAAGATTACATCAATTCTGCTCCCAGACCATCAGCCTTGAACCAGGGGATTATGCTGGATTTGAAACAGGCTTGGAAAAATACAGTTTGGGATGAGAAGTCACCAAATCCTTGCTAAGAGATCAACTAATCGAGTGCAGGGGGTGGAGCTGGGGGGAGAAACATGGAGAGAGCCAACAACACACCCTGGGCTCTCCGTGGGGTCAGCCTGCAGCAGCTCGGGTTGAGCTGGGCGAGGTCATGCTCTGGTCAAAGGGCTGTGAGGGGCCGCGGGGCTGGGCTCTGGGAAGTGTGGATGGCAACAGCCCGGAGGAAAAGGACCCGGGGCCGTTTGCCAGCTGCAGCTCCAGATGAGGCAGAGCAGAGGGGCAGGAGAGCCTCCCTTGCCCTGCTGGCCACACTCTTTTCCCTGCTCCCCGGAGACCACTGCCCCTCGACCCCACAAGAGCACACTGCTGGCTCATGGTGAGCTTGGCCCTTCTGCTGCCAGTCTGCAGCATTTCACTGCCCTTCTGCCTGCTCCTTCCCTGCCTGGCTTCAGCCTGGCTTTGCCAAGGGAGTGGGAGGTGAAGGTCTTCTTGTGGTCTCCTGAGCTGACCCAGAGGAGTCTGCAGCTCGGGGGTGAGGAATTCCAGCTGCTCTCTGCAAACATGGCATCCCACTCTGGTCTGGCTGGGCAGGGACCTCTCAAGCTCCTCCAGTCCAAGCCCCAGCAGGCCGCAGGGACATCCCCAGCCAGGGCAGGCTGCTCACAGCCCAAACAGCCTGCCCTGCACTGGTGCCAGCCATCGGGCAGCTCCGCGCTCTGGGCAGCCTGGGCCAGGCACTCACTGGAATGCTGTCAGTGGTGTCCACGGGCCACTGACTCTGGGTTTTGAGCCTGAGACTGGTCTGTGCTGGGCCATAGGTGTCTCATGGGACGCAAAACTTAGAGGGGAGGCCTCCAAGGCTCCACCATTTCCCAGGGGAGCAAAGGTTTCTCCCTGGCTTGTGTGAGAGATGACACAGGCAGTGCTGAGCCCCGGAGCAGGAGGCTTGAGGCAGGGCATGGAAGAGACACAGAGAGCAGGAACAAGGGAGGAAAGCAGAGCCTGGAACAGAAGTTCCTCCTCGGTCATTTTCAGACCAGAAAGGTAGGAATCAGAACGAAGGCATCTGGCAGGGCCTGGGGAGGGGAGGGAGCTACTCCTGAAGTCTGCAGCCACCTGCGGCTGGTCCAGCGACCCCAAATGCCAGCGTCCTGCTGCCAACCCGCACGCTGCCAGCTCTGCCCCCTCGGAGGCAGCGCTCTCGGCTCGGGCTGACGCTGGCAGAGCTCAGCACATCTCCTGCCCTTGCCGCGCCGGGAGACTGGACAGGTGCCCGCGGGAGCTTCAGCCCCAGCTGCCCTTTGCCACCTCGCCCGGGTGGCAGTGGCACAGAGGTGAGATTTTGTCTGTCGCTGCCCTCTGCTGGAGACAGCACTGCAGGAGGTGCTGCTGCCAGCCTCGGCGCCGCTGGGCACTGCGCTCCGGCTGGCAGGGCGGGGCGGCAGGGCGGCTCCAGCATCGCTGCTCCAGCATCGCTGCTCCAGCATCGCTGCTCCTGCTGAGTGCCGGGCACCGCTCGCACCTTTTGCTAACCTCAGACCTCCGCAGCACAACAGGCACAGGCTCCCAGCAGCCAAGGCTAACCTCAGACCTTCAGAACACATCTACACAGCTCTGAAGCCCACCCAGGGATGGGGATTCCGCCACAGCCCGGTCCAGACAAGCCTGGAGGTGCCCAAGGCCAGGCTGGACGAGGCCTTGAGCAAGCTGCCCTAGTGAAAGGTGTCCCTGCTTGTGGCAAGGGAGCAGGTGATCTTGAAGGTCCCTTCCAAGCCAGTTCTGTGACTGCCCAGCCATGCCCAGTCCTGCTGCACTCCGTGCCTGGGAAGCAGGCTGAGAGCTGAGCATTTGGGTGTTTGTGAGGAGAGCTCTGGGCAGGAACTCGTAGCAGAGGTAGGCTCCACGGAAGGTGGCTAATTAGGGCTTGCAGCAATGAAGGTGTCAATCCAGGGAGGGGAAGGAGCTATTTTCAGCCCTGATAACATCAATGAAGGTACACACAGAGATATTTCAGGCTGCTTCCTCCTCCCCTGGAAGTCAACAGCAGCTTTACGATGGAGGCAGGCAGCAGAGGTGGGTGCAAAGCACCCAAAGCTGATGTGTGAAGAGCAGCTGTGCTGGGATGCAGCACTGCCAGCCATGCCCCTGGGCTTGATCTGGGAGGTCTTTGCCAACCTTAATGGTTCTATGGAGGGTCTGAAGTTAAAATAGTGACAAATCAAAGACAACACAGAAGGGACCTGTGGTAGGACTTCCTGCTTGTGGTGATTGCTGAGCAGCTCCCCAGCACCCAGCAGTGCCCTCCTGCAGCCCAGCAGGCAGCTCTGTGCTGGCTGCAGCCAGAGGAGGGTGGGCAGAGGGCAAGAGAGGGCACTGTGCCCCTTGGCTCTGCTCTGCTCAGACCTCACCTCCAACACTGCCCCCAGCTCTGCTGTCCCCAGCAGCAGGAGGAGGGCACAGAGCTGCTGGAGAGGAGGCCACAAGATGCTGCCAGGGCTGGAGCAGCTCTGCTGTGAGCACAGGCTGAGGGAGCTGGGGGGGTGCAGCCTGCAGAGGAGAAGGCTCCAGGGGCACCTCAGAGCTGTGCCAGGGCCTGAAGGGAGCCTGCGGGAAGGCTGCAGAGGGACTTGTGCTGAGGGGGCCTGAGCCAGGCCAAGGGCAATGGTTTGGAGCTGAGGAAGGAGTCACCACTCTGTGGCTCTATGAAATCATTCTGAGCTGCTTCCACCCCAGCGCTCCAGCAAGCAGCTCTCCACAAGTTGTTGTCTTCTAATAATCAGCAAATTAATCTGTAATTAGCCTTGAGCTGAGCTGGCAGAGCCTCAGAGACTTGCAGGTGCCTGAGAAGTGCTGTGCAGCTCAGCATGTTCTGCAGGGTGCTCTGGGGGGCACCATAAACTCTACCTGGCAGAGCTTCCCTGGGCAGATCATCCCTGGCACCCCAAAGCTCCAGCGGCGCAGCGGCTCAGGGCTGCCCTGCAGCCTTCCCTCCTGGCAGCAACTGACTGACAGCAGAGCCCTCCCTGGGCTGCCCTTCTTTACACTCCATCCCAAGGTGCCAGTGGCACGCAGAGAGGGAGGGCACAGCCTGGGGGAGAAACCAGCCTGGGCACAGCAGACAGCAGTGAGAGTCCTGCCCGAAGCAGGAGCAGCAAACCGCAGCACCTCCAGCGCCGTGGGCTGAGCAGAAAGAGTTTGGCCCTTGAGGGCCAACTCAGCTTAACTCTCCCTCCCTGGAGGGGCTCAAGGCTGGGCTGGATGAGCAGCCTTGGGCTAGTGGGAGGTGCCCCTGCCCCGTGGCAGGGAGCTGGCACAGGCTGAGCCTGAAGGTCCCCCTCAAGCCAAGCCACTTGTTCTGGTGGGAGGTGTCCCTGCCTGTGGCAGGGCTTTGGAGCTGGCTGGGCCTTGAGGTCCCTTCCCACCTCAACCGTTGTGTGATCCTGTGCCGTGGGGCTGTGAGCTGGCAGCAGGTTGGTGGTCAGCAACAGCAAGAGCCGCAGGGTGCTCGGGCTCCATGCAACCACAGAGTCACAGCATGGCAGGGGCTGGAAGAGCCCTTGGAAGCTCATCCAGTGCAGCCCCCCCTGCCAGAGCAGGATCACCAGCACCAGATCACACTGGCAGGCCATACCTGCCCCCTTTCCCCCACACCTGCCCCACTCTCCCTCTTTCTCTGCCCAAACCCACAGCACCTGCGCTCTGCTGGGGTCTCCTCCCACCCCAGCTGTGGCCACTTTGCACCCCCTGCCCACTGCCCTTTATAACCAGCCCCAGGAGAGGCAGCAGCCCCAAGGTGTGCCCATCTGGGCAGAGGGATCCTCCTCCCTTCATCGCTGGTGAGTGCCTTTGGCGTACACTGGGTGGCTGGTGGAGGGGATCTAAAGGCTGGGGGGCCTGGTGGCCCCCCAGTCAGCTAGGAATAGAGTCAGTGCCTGCTCCACCATCGTGCACGGGTGCTGGTTGTGTCTGTGGCGTGGGGCTGAGCTCCCCTGTGTGCTGTTTTAGCTCTTTGAGGCTCTGGCCCAGGCTCTGGAGGGTGTGCCAAAATGGTCGTGGAGCTGCTTGGGGGAGCTGAGTGGGGAGCTGGAGCTGCTCGAGGAGCAGGAGCTGTTTTGGGGGGAGCTGAGTGGGGAGCTGGAGCTGCTCGAGGAGCAGGAGCTGTTTTGGGGGGAGCTGAGTGGGGAGCTGGAGCTGCTCGAGGAGCAGGAGCTGTTTTGGGGGGAGCTGAGTGGGGAGCTGGAGCTGCTCGAGGAGCAGGAGCTGTTTTGGGGGGAGCTGAGTGGGGAGCTGGAGCTGCTCGAGGAGCAGGAGCTGTTTTGGGGGGAGCTGAGTGGGGAGCTGGAGCTGCTCGAGGAGCAGGAGCTGTTTTGGGGGGAGGTGAGTGGGGAGCTGGAGCTGCTCAAGGAGCAGGAGCTGTTTTGGGGGGAGCTGAGTGGGGAGCTGGAGCTGCCTGGGGGAGATATAAATGTCTGGGGGTTGGGGGGAGAATGGGACAGGCTCTGCTCCCTTCCTCCCCGGCGCAGGACGAGGCAGAACGGGTGGAAGCTGCAGCACAGCAGGTCCCAGCTCAGCGCCAGGGGCTCCTCTTGCCGGTAAGGGCCCCCGAGCCCTGGGGCAGGCTGCCCGAAGGGCTGTGGGGGCTGCCCTGGACGACTTCCCAAGGTCATCCGGCGCAGCCCCGCTGCTGTCCGCAGGGACACCTTCGACTCCAGCAGGCTGCTCAGAGCCGTGTCCAGCCTGCCCTGGAAAGGCTCCAGGGGTGGAGCTGCCGCTGCCGCTGCTGCGGTCCCGCTGAAGCGCCGCCGCCCGTGCCCGCCGCCGCCGCCCGTGCCCGCCGCCTCCGGGGGCGGCAGGCTGGCTCGGTGCTGTCAGCACCTCAGCAGGACGGCAGGCTCCGTCTGTGCAGCCCCGGACACGCCAGCTGAGCTGCTCCGGGCCGGGGCTGGGCTGAGCCGGGAGCGAGCCGAAGGCAGCGTGTTCCGCGCCCGCGGCCAGCTGGAGGGAGGCCAAGAGCGGCGGTGCGAAGAGCTTTCCTGGCCGCTCAGGGTCTCCTGCTGCCCGCAGAGCCTGGGAGGGCAGAGGCTGCCCTGCTGGACTTGCATGCTGGAAGAGAAGAGAGCAACTGGCACTGGAAAGGAGCAGCAGCCCTGGGAAATGTCTCCTGAGTCCCCTCTGGAGCTGGGATTGCTTCTGCTCAGCAGGCTGAGAGCATCACACATCAGCAGGGGCTGGAAAGGACCTCCAGTGATCATCCAGTCCAGGCCCCCTGGCAGGGCATGGCACAGAGCAACACCTCCAGGTGGGACTGGAAAGCCTCAGGAGAAGTAGACTGCAGAGGGACTTGTGCTGGGGGGGCCTGAGCCAGGCCAAGGGCAATGGTTTGGAGCTGAGGCAGAGCAGGCTGAGAGTGGAGCTGAGGCAGAAGCTGTTGAGTGTGAGGGTGCTGAGAGCCTGGCACAGGCTGCACAGGGAGGCTGTGGCTGCCTCCTGCCTGTTTGTGCTGCAGGCCAGGCTGGGTGAGTGCCTGAGCAGCTGAGTGTAGCTGAGAGGTGTCCCTGGGCAGGAGGCTGGAGCAGAGCTCTGAGGTCCCTTGCAGCCTGAGCCCCCCTGGGGTTCCATGCAGTCCTGAGGTGCTGTGGCAGAGGAATTGCTTTCCCCCTCTGCCCTGCACACCTCCTGCTGTCTGCTTCCCAGGTCTCCGGAGGGGACTTAAGCGACTCAAAACCCTTGGAGCAAGTCCAGGTTAAGCACTGAAGTGCTGCTGCAGGAGCTTTAGGGATAACCCCAAGCTGGTTATGTCACTGAGGACTGTCTGTGGCTTGCTGTGGGGTTCCTCCACCCTGATCTCCAGACGGGGGATTAAACCTCGAGTTTTGACTTGAGCACAGGAAGGGACACAGGAGTCAGATGATGCCCAGCAGCATTTTGCCTCCAGCCGTTGTGGGAAGGAGAATGAAGAACTTGCTCCTGCTTCCCCTCTGCCCTCGCAGACCTCCACCAGCTCCACAGGATGCTGCTCACCAGGCCTGCCCTGCTGCAGGGGCTAAATGGCCTGGGACCCTCCAGGCCCTTCAGTGCCCCCTGGGCTGCCTTCCAGACCTGGTTGAGCTCCTCAGCATCCTCCTTGCCATCTGGAGGCCCAAATCTGCCAACCTATTTGACTGCCCTTCCTGGCAGTGCCACCCTGAGGGGAGCCTCCCTGCAGGGTGCCTCCCAGCAGGCCAAGAGCTGTGCCCAGCACCACAGTGCCTCCGAAGCCCTCCTTCGGGGCATTGCTCCCCAGGACAGAGCTCTGCTGCCCTTCAGGGCTGCTCCCCTGCCTGGCTGCAGCTGCCAACCCCTCTGGCTGCTGCAGAAGGCACCAGTGATGGATGTGGTCTGGCTCAAGTTTGCTTTGCAGCAGAGGTCAGACCAGGCTGGGTCAGGCCTTGGGCAAGCTACTCTAGTAGGAGGTCTCTTTGCCACCAGGCAAAGGGGGTTTGAACCAGGGCATCCTTCAGGCCCCATCCCACCCAAAGCATTCTCAGATCTCTCCTTAAGGCTTCCTCTCCCCTTCCCCAATGACTCTCTGTGTTTCCCTGGCATGGGAGGCTGGGAGGAGCCGCTGGAGAGTGCCCAGGGAGACTTCTGCACATCTGCTTCCACTCTTGTGTGTGTGCAAAGCCTCTGCCTTGTTTTTGGCCTCCTGCTCAGGATGCCACCCTGGGTGGTGGCAGCAGCACCTCTGAGTGCCATCAGGGTGGGGCTGGAAGGGAGCGCTGGAGCTCGCCCAGGCCCTGCCCCAGCAGCACAGTGCCCAGGAGGCTGCACAGCCTCTCTGGGCAGCCTGCTCCAGCACTCTCAGAGAAGTTTCTCTCCTTTCCTATTTGGTCGTTGGAAAGAAGCTCTTGGCTATGGGGCGTGCAGCACTGCAACAGGCTGCCCAGAGAGGTGCTGGAGGTTCCTGCCCTGCAGACAGTCAGGGTTAGGCTTGATGAGGCTCAGAAGAACCTGCTCTAGTTAGAGGCACCCAGCAGGGACACTTTCAGTTTGCTCTCTGCCTTCTCCAGCCTCCAGGGATGTGGTTTCAGCTTCCAGGTACTGGAGGGTTGCTCTAAGGTCTCCTTGGAGTCTTCATCTCTCATCATGCCTGGGAAGTCCAAACTGCCAATCACACTGCTTGAGAACTCCACACTTCCCCCACCCAGTCTGGTTTCAGGCCCAGTGTGGGTGTGGGCTGGTCCAGCTGGCACGGTGACCCCCTCCCTTTGGGTCTGGAGGGGCTTTGTCCTGCTGGGAGGCATTGTCCCATCTATCCCCTGAAGGATATATTTAACTACCAGCACCTGGGACTTGCCAGAGAGTTTTCTCCCCAGGAAGACAACTCCAAATGCCAGTCCAGTGCTCAGCAGGAGGAGATGCTGTGCTGGAGCTATTTTGAGCCCTGCTCTCTCTGCAAACACACATGTGATGAGATTACTCACTGCTGAAGAGCTAATCAAAGCTATTTGTGTATTTAAAGCTAATTACTCACTGCTTTCCCTTGCAAATATCACAGAGTTCTGACTTTCTGCAAGCCTGGAGGGGCCACGCTGGGGGCTGGAAAGGACCAGCCCAAGCCCCTGCTGAAGCTGCTTGCCCAGGGACACAAGAGCCAGGCAGGGTGAGCAGCTCTCCAGAGGAGACTGCACAGCCCCAGCCTGGCATGCAACAGCCCCAGGCAGGAGGCAGCCACAGCCTCCCTGGGCAGCCTGTGCTGGGCTCTCAGCACCCTCACACTCAACAGCTTCTGCCTCAGCTCCACTCTCAGCCTGCTCTGCCTCAGCTCCAAACTATTCCCCCTTGGCCTGGCTCAGGCCCCCTCAGCACAAATCCCTCTGCAGCCTTCCTGCAGGCCCTGGCAGCAGCTCTGAGGTGCCCCTGGAGCCTTCTCCTCTGCAGGCTGCACCCCCCCAGCTCCCTCAGCCTGTGCTCACAGCAGAGCTGCTCCAGCCCTGGCAGCATCTTTGTGGCCTCCTCTGGGCTCTCTCCAGCAGCTCTGTGCCCTCCTCCTGCCGCTGGGGGCAGTGCTGGAGGTGAGGTCTGAGCAGAGCAGAAGAACCAAACCTGCGTGGAGCAGGAGCTAATGAAGTGTGAGAGACCTCATTAACTTAAGGTTTAATTAAAAATTAATCTGTGTGAAGAGCAAATCACTGCAGGTTGTGACTGAGCTCCATGTGGCCATAGCCACAGCACAGCCTCACCTGCCCCAAAGGGCTTTCAGGCTGGAGAAGGTGAAAGGCACAGAAGGGTCTGGTGGGAAGGCAGCTCTGGAGCTCGCCCAGCCCTGCCCCAGCAGGGCACCCACAGCAGCTGCCCAGCAGCACAGTGCCCAGCTGGGGCTGGAAGCTCTCCACACAAGCAGACTGCACAACCTCTCTGGGCAGCCTGCTCCAGCCCTCCAGCACCCTCACACCAAACAACTTTCTCCTGCTCTTCAGCTGCCACCTCCTGGCTTCCACTGTGTGCCCCTGGTACTGTCCCTGGGCACCACTGAGCAGAGCCTGGCCCCAGCCTCTTGCTCCCCTCAGCAGCTCTGCAGCCTGCCCTGGGCTCTCTGCAGCACTTCCCTGGCACTGGCACTGGGCAGCCAGCACTGGCTCCAGCACTACCCAGCTGCCCAGTAGAGGGGCAGCTGAACCTGCCTTGCCCTCTGGCCACACTCCCTTCATACCCCTAGGGAGGTGCCCAGCAGGTGGATGCCCTGGTTCTGAGCTGGGGTGCTGGGCTGCGTGGGTCTGGAGCTGCTTCCCCCACTCCACTGCTCTGTGGTTCTGGCAGGAGTTAACTTGCACCTGGTAGCAAACCCTGCTTAGGACGTGTGCTGTGGAGCACATCAGAGGCTGCTAAGTGGAGCTCTGTTCCCTGAGTCAACAAATCTCTTGTGTTCATGACAAAAATCTGGTTCCCATTCATGCAGGCTCCTTTCCAGCCCTGCTTACACCACCACAGCTGCATGCCTGAAGAGCTGTGCCTGGGAGGGGGCTCTGAGCAGCAGCCTGCGAAAGGAGGGACCTTGGAATCCTTTCTGCACTCCAAAAGGAAAGAAGAAGGGAAAGGAGGAGTGCAGGAAACTCTGCAAGGCCTTCAGCTTGCAGGTGGAGAAGAGGCTGGAGCAGGGCCAGGGAAAGGCAGCAGGGCTGAGGCAGGGGCTGGAGGAGCCGCTGAGAGGTGCAGTGTGGGGAAGGGCAGGCTGAGGGAGGCCTCACTGCTGCCTGCAGCTCCCTGAGAGGAGGCTGCAGCCAACTGGGGTTGGGCTCTGCTGCCTAGGAACAAGGGATGGCATGAGAGGGAATGGCCTGCTCCAGCCCCTCAGTGTCCTTCTGGCAGCCAGGGCGCTGCTGCGGCTCCGGGTTCCAGGTTAACTGCTTCAGAGCATCCCTTTGGTTTTGCCTTTCCTCCAGATGACTCAGAGGTGAAGAGAGGAGCTGGGGAAGAGCTCTCAGACAGTGACCTCATTTCTGAAGAAGAGACACAAGCAGGCTGGGGGTGCAAAAGGAAAGGGATTGAGCTGTTCTGCTCCTCTTTTCCCTGCTTTACAGACATGAATCATTGTGCAAATGAGGGCTGGAGCAGCTCTGCTGTGAGCACAGGCTGAGGGAGCTGGGGGGGTGCAGCCTGCAGAGGAGAAGGCTCCAGGGGCACCTCAGAGCTGCTGCCAGGGCCTGGAGGGAGCCTGCAGGAAGGCTGCAGAGGGACTTGTGCTGAGGGGGCCTGAGCCAGGCCAAGGGCAATGGTTTGGAGCTGAGGCAGAGCAGGCTGAGAGTGGAGCTGAGGCAGAAGCTGTTGAGTGTGAGGGTGCTGAGAGCCTGGCACAGGCTGCCCAGGGAGGCTGTGGCTGCCTCCTGCCTGGGGGTGCTCAGGGCCAGGCTGGATGAGGCCTGAGCAGCTGAGTCTAGCTGAGAGGTGGCCCTGGGCATGGCAGGAGGCTGGAGCAGAGCTCTGAGGTCCCTCCCAGCCTGAGTCTTTCTGGGATTCAGTGACTCAAAGCTTCTTCTGCAGAGAAGTCAGGAGGAGAAGGAAGCTTCTCCCTCTGCTTTTCTGCCTCATGAATATTCAGCACAGACCTGCCAAAGCTCTCAGAGAGGTTGTAAACAGGAGTGAAGGCTTCCAGGAAGATTCATTCAAGGCAACATTTATTTCCCTTTCAAATTCTGGGGCTTGATCTACAGAAGTAGGTCAGAAGAATCCAGGAGTGGTTCACCATCTGAAAATGCTGCTTCAGATGGCTTGCAGCTAGCTGGGAACTGGGTCTGAAGGGGGGGGGAAGGCAACAGCCACAACAGAATGATGTAGGGGGGAGGAAAATCCCAAAGCAGCAGAGTGGTTTGGGGCAGAATGATGATAAATGGAGGCAGGCAAAACAGATCAGGGCTTGGAAGCATCCTCTGAGCAGAGAGCTGCAGATTTGGTGTCTGCCCTTGGCAAAAGAAAAGATTGCTCTGGCAAAGCAAAGAATTCACCTGCAGAATACAGGAGTGTCCCTGGGGGAAACAAACAGACCTCACTGGAAAACATTTCTCTGCAAAATAAAGGGATTTCTTGCAAGAGGAAGACTTGCCCAGGGGAGAGAGAGAGAGGGAGAGAATTGCCCAGGGGAGGGAGAGAGAAGGAGAGAATTGCCCAGGGGAGGGAGAGGGAATTGCCCAGGGGAGAGAGAGGGAATTGCCCAGGGAAGAGAGACTTTCCCAGGAAGGCTGTCTCAGCTCCTGGAGCCCAGGCTGGGGGCTGCAGGCAGCTTCTCACCGACCTGAGGCGCTCAGCTGCAGCGCTGCAGCCCCGAGCCAGCAGCAGAGCAGGGGCTGGCACCTCCCAGGCTGTGCCCCTGCTGGTGCCCACTCCTGCAGCTCGGGATTACCCAGGCCGTGCTAAGTTTAAAGTTGGTAATCCTCTTTGCTGCTCTGACACGCGTGGGTTCTTTCTCACAGCTTAGGGGGTAATTAGGCAGGGATTTGGGATTCATTGACTGGATCCAAATATAGCCCAGGGGAGGGAAAGACTCCCAGGCAGCATCTCTTTGACCAGGGGCACTCATGGACTCTGCCATGCTTGGGGCATCTCTGGGCGTGGGGATGAGCCAGGGGGTGAGTGCCAGCAGGGCTTGAGACTGCAGCCCTGGTGGTGGAGTCTGGACCAGAGACAGGTAAAGATCACAGAACCCTCATGGGAGGGTTGGAAGGGACCCCTGGAGCTCATCCAGCCCAAGCCCCTGCCAGAGCAGGAGCAGCCAGGGCAGGGCACACAGCAACACATCCAGGTGGGGCTGGGAAGGCTCCAGACTGCACAGCCTCTCTGGGCAGCCTGCTCCAGGCCTCCATCACCCTCACACCAAACAACTTTTTCCTCCTGCTCAGTTGACTCCTCCTGGCTTCCACTTTGTGCCCCTGGTGCTGTCCCTGGGCACCAGCACACAGAGCCTGGCACCTTCAGCTTGCCCACAGCCCTCAGATATCAGAGCCATTGCTCAGACCCCCTCTCAGCCTTCTCCTCTCCAGCCCACACAGCCCCAGGGCTCTCAGCCTCTCTTCCCAGCTGAGCTGTTCCAGTCCCTTCAGCATCCTCCCAGCCTCTGTGGGGCTCTCTGCAGCAGGTCCCTGTCTGTACTGCACTGGGGAGCCCCAGACTGGGCACAGCACTGCAGGTGTGGTGTGAGCAGGGCAGAGCAGAGGGGCAGAAGCCCCCAAGAGCAGCTGCAGCCCAGCACCTCGGGCAGAATTCCCTGGCTCCTCAGCCTGCTCCACGTTCCAGCCTCTTCTCTTCCCTCGCTGCCGCGTCCTTGCACGCGGTTGGCAGGCTGGCAAGCTCCTCACCCTCTGCTGGTTCCACCAGATGTCTGGGAAGCAGAATGCTGCTGCCAGCAGGCAGGCTGGCAGGTCTGGGATGGTGGCAGTTGCTGGTGGCAAGGTTATAATTAGCTCTCCAGTGCTGCTGGGCCTTCCAAACTGGAGCTCGCTGCCGCCTCCTCCCCCTGCGCTTCCGGACGCTGCCAAAGTGGGGTTTGAGCAAGCAAGGAGCTTGCTGCATGCTGCTGGCCATGAAACCCAGCACCTGCCCGACCACACAACCCTTTGGGGTGGAGAAGGCCTTGAAGATCCCCCAGAGCAACTGTTCTCTAACTCATCCGAGGCTGGGGCTCACCCATGGCCCCCAGCACCACCTCTGTGCCTCTTGGAAGCCCTTCCAGGGATGGGGACTCAGCCACCTCCACGGGCAGCCTGTGCTGGAGTCTCACCCCCCTCACTCTACGGAATTCCTTCCTAATCCCCAGCTTAAATCTGCCTTCTTCCAGCTTAAAGTCCAACCCAAAGGAGAAGGAAAGATAAACCAAGGACAAAAGATCCTCTGCTGGCAACTCCTTCCTCATTCTGCATGATCAGTCTCAGGACAAAAGGCCAAGGAAGCATTACCCAAACATCAAACCAGAGCTAAGCACCAGCTTCAAATACCTGGGAAGGCATCAGATCATCATGGAATCATCATGGAATGTTCAGGGGATGGAAGGGACCTCCAAAGTTCATCCAGTCCAACCTCCCTGCCAGAGCAGGACCTCCTAGAGCAGATCACACAGGAGCACCTCCAGGCAGGGTTTGACTATCTCCGGAGAGGGAGACTCCACAGCCCCCCTGGGCAGCCTGTGCCAGGGCTCTGGCACCCTTACAGGGACAAAATCCCTCCACCCAGTCCACCACCAGAAGGCCTTGTGGGGATGAAAGGGCCCTGTGCAGGACTCTGGGGCAGCCTCACTTCTGCAGAAGCTGAGTGCTCAGGGTCTGTTGGGTTGGCTTTGGCTGTTGCTCTGTTGTTTGGGGGGGGTTATTTTTTGCCCAGCTAACGATGGTTAGAAAGAATCAGTGTGAGAAGAAAGTCTGAGCTCTGCTGCTGGAGGATTTCCCAGCCCCATGACTCGTGGCTGCTGGAGCCTCTAGAGCTGTTGGAAGTGCTGCGAAGATGCTCCTGGGGCAGCACTCTGCAGCCGTGAGGAGTGCTGGAGGCTGCCAGCGGAGAGACAGAGCTCACCGAGGTCACACCAACCTTCCAGCTGCAGAGAGGGAGGAGAGGAAGGAGCCACAGACCTGACTGTTTGATACCATCACAGAACCATTTTGGTGCTCAGGTTCCAAGCACGACCCCAGCACTGCCAGGTTGGTGCCAACGCATGGCCCTCAGCACTGCACCCCCGCGGGGGGGCTGCAGGCAGGGCAGGGGCCAGGCCTTGGCAGGGCTGTGGTGATGGAATTGCTCCTCGAGTCACAGGGGGCTTGAGGGCTGCTGGGGGCTCCCCAGGGGTGCACAGAGCCAGCACCAGCACGGAGCAGGATGGAGCAGCTCTGCTGCTGTGCTGCAGGACCTTTTGCCAGCAAGCTGTGCCCCAGGGCAGTGCTGTGCTGAGGGTCTCCTGCGCCAGGGCTGGGGGTGCTGGAGCTCTGCCTCACAGCACACAGCCTGGCAGTGCCCAGCTGACTGCGGGCATGGTGCACAGAGGATCACAGAATGGCTTAGGTGAGAAGGGACCTCAGAGCTCATCTACTCCACCCCCCTGCCATGCCCAGGGACACCTCTCAACCAGACTCAGCTGCTCAAGGGCTCAACCAACCTGGCCTTGAACACCCTCGGAAGAGGACACCCACAAGCACCATGAGCAACCTGTTCTAGAGTCTCACCACCCTGGTACTGCAGAAGCTGTCAGCTGGAGCAGCAAAGATGATTTGCCCTGCTGAGGCCACAGCTGCAGTGCTGGGGCCAGTGCTGGGCACCCCAGTGCCAGGGCCAGGGAAGTGCTGCAGAGAGCCCAGGGCAGGCTGCAGAGCTGCTGAGGGGCCTGGAGCAGCTCTGGGAGCAGCAGAGGCTGAGAGCCCTGGGGCTGAGAGCCTGCACAGGAGCAGCCCCAGAGGGGACCTCAGCAATGCTCAGCCAGAGCTGAAAGAGCTGTGGGGGGCAAGAGGCTGGGGCCAGGCTCTGCTCAGTGGTGCCCAGGGACAGGGCAAGGGGCACACAGTGGAAGCCAGGAGGTGGCAGCTGAAGAGCAGGAGAAAGTTGTTTGGTGTGAGGGTGCTGGAGGGCTGGAGCAGGCTGCCCAGAGAGGTTGTGCAGTCTGCTTGTGTGGAGAGCTTCCAGCCCCAGCTGGGCATGATGAGGTTGGGCTTGGTGATCTTTGAGGTCCCTTCCAAGCAGGCACTCTGTGATCTGGGCAAGCTGTGGGAGCCTTGCTGTAGCAGGGGCTTGGTCTGGGTGACCTCCCCGTGCTGGGGGCTGGGAGGCTCCACTCCAGCCCTGCCGACGCCAGCAGAGCTCAGCTGCAGCTCAGTGCCCAAGGGCGAGCGGAGTCGGCAGGAGCAGCCGCAGCTCTCCCCGGCTGGAGGAGCTCCGCTCTGCAGCACAAAGGGTTAAACCGGAGCAGCGAAGCCCACTCCTGCCTGTCAGGAGAGGCTCCTGCGCCCTGCTCAGGCGCTGCGGTGCCTCTGCTCTGCCTCCGCTCCCGCTGGGGGGAGCATATGGCCAGAAAGCCAAGCCTGCCAAGGAGCCCTCGGAGCATCCAATCTCCTCTTGCCACCGCAACACTGAAAACCAAACGCCAACCCTGCCTCCAAATGCCAGCTCCTGCTGGAGCTGCCAGGGCTTGCTTTGGTGTGTTTAGGGTGGTTCCCCCCCAGACAACAAGCAATGGCATTTGAATGCCTGAAGAAACAGCTCCTGCCAGCATGGAGCCACCATGGGTGGTTGCTATGGTGACAGAGCAGTTGGCTAAATTCAATCAGCTCCCCTCATTAGCTGGCTTTTTTGGTTAACCAGTCCATCACGTGGGGCAAGGACCTTTCTGCCTCCCCCCCTCACACCACCCAGGGGTGCTCAGGGCCAGGCTGAGAGGCTTGGGATTGTTTGGCTCCAGAGAGACCTTCTGGGGGCCTTGCAGGGCTGCCAGGGCCTGAGCAGAAAGCTGGGGACAGAGTGCTGGGCACAGCCTGTTGGGACAGGCCAAGAGGTGGTGTTTTGGACTCCAAAAGGGAGGCTGAATGGCGAGAAGGGAGAAAGGTTTGGCACAGAGGGTGGGCAGAGCCTGGCCCAGGCTGCCCAGAGAGCTGGGAGCTGCTCTGTGGCTGGCAGCATTGCAGGGCAGCTGAACAGCTCCCTCAGCCCCAAAGCCCCCCCTAGAAGCATCCTCAGCTTCCCAGCAGCACACAGGTAGGGTGCATTTGATGTCCCCTACGACCATCTCTCCTCTGCTTCATGGTTGGCTTTAACCTGGAAGTCAAAATGCCCAAGCACACTTCCCAGCTCCATTCCACAGCGTGGTGCTGGTGCTGGCAGCTTCTAACCAGCTTGCTGCAGCACCATGACTCAGAAGAAGTGTGACTGACAGAAGGAAGCTCATTAGATCAAAGACAGCTTGTTGGAGAGGGCAGGGAATGTGGAGTCACTCCCAGGAGCAGGGCCAAAACTTCCCTTGACGAGCAGGGAGCCAGGAGCCTGCTTCCCACTCTGATGACCCAGCTCCTGTGCTAATCACTGCTGGGTGAGACCCTCAGGTCAAGGCTGCACAAAGCTGGAGCTGCTCTGCTGCGGGGAGAGGCTGAGGCAGTTGGGGCTGTGCAGTCTGCACAGGAGAAGGCTCCCAGGGGGCCTTATCGTGGCCTTGCAGCATCTGAAGGGGGCCACAAGAAAGCTGGGGAGGGACTTCTAAGGCTGCCAGGTAGTGATAGGAGTGAGGGGAATGGAGCAAAGCTGGAGGTGGGGGGAGTCAGCCTGGAGCTTAGGAAGAAGTTGTTCAGCATGAGGGTGGTGAGAGCCTGGCAGAGGTTTCCCAGGGAGGTGGTGGAAGCCCCTGGAGGTGTTTGAGGCCAGGCTGGCTGAGGCTGTGTGCAGCCTGCTCTAGGGTAGGGTGTCCCTGGGCGTGGCAGGGAGGTTGGAGCTGGATGCTCCTTGTGGCCCCTTCCAGCCCTGACTGGTTCTGTGGTTTTAGGGATTAAACTGGTCTCAAACAGCACCAGAGCAGTCCCAGGTTCACTGCCAGTCTGGGTTGCAGCTTAGAACCACAGCATTGGTTTGGTTGGAAAAGAGCTCTGAGGTCATCAGGGTCATCCGGAGCAGGCTGGAGTGAGGTGGGGGTTGGGCTCTTCTCACATGCACCAAGGGACAGGGTGAGAGGGAACAGCCTCCGGATGCCCCAGGGCAGGTTCAGGTTGGGCATGAGGAGCAGTTCCCTCCCAGCAAGGGGTCCCAGGCACTGTCCCGGGCGGCCCAGGGAGGTGCTGCAGTCCCCAGCCCTGGAGGGGCTTGAAAGCTGCCCTTGAGCAGGAGCTGTTGCATGAAGCAGAGGATGCTGTGCTCCAGAAGCACCCTGCAGTATGGGAAGATGAAACTGAGCTCTCCTGGGGTGGGAAACGGGCACCAGAAACCACTGCTGACCTTTTCTCCACCAGCTTCATAACTCCACTCTTTAAAGCTTAAAGCTTTCCCAGGGAGTTTTGGGAGGGGCTGCAAACACCAGGCTGCAAACACCAGGCTGCAAACGCCAGGCTGCAAACACCAGGCTGTAAATGCCAGGCTGCAAACACCAGGCTGCAAATGCCAGGCTGCAAACGCCAGGCTGCAAACGCCAGGCTGCAAACGCCAGGCTGCAAATGCCAAGCTGCAAATGCCAGGCTGCAAACGCCAGGCTGCAAACGCCAGGCTGCAAACGCCAGGCTGCAAACGCCAGGCTGCAAATGCCAGGCTGCAAATGCCAAGCTGCAAACGCCAGGCTGCAAACGCCAGGCTGCAAACGCCAGGCTGCAAATGCCAAGCTGCAAATGCCAGGCTGCAAACGCCAGGCTGCAAATGCCAGGCTGCAAATGCCAGGCTGCAAACGCCAGGCTGCAAACGCCAGGCTGCAAATGCCAGCTCCCTGGCAGTTGCTGTGGTAACCACACCTCGGAGCTCATTTGGCAGAGTGGGCAGCTCCACGCCGTGGCACCCAGCCCCTGCACCTCGCTGAGGGCTGCAGAACGTTCCCCACTGCTGTCCCTTCCTCCACTTCTCAGCCACCACCTCGCCGCTGCTCCAGACAAGCCTGCAGGGAAGGAGCAGGAGGAGGCTGCACAGGTTTGCACTTGAGACCCCATCCCTGCAGCCATCCAAGCTCAGCCTTGCTGTGGCCCTGGGCAGCCTGCTCTGGCTGGAGCTGTCCCTGTGCCTGCCGGAGGGTGGACAAGGTGACCTTGGAGAGTCCCTTCCATCCCAGTGCAGTCTGTGGAGCTGTGAGGATGGAGCCCATCCTCTGGGTCCCCTGCTCTCAGTGCAGCTGTGAAGCTCAGCAGCCACTCCAGACAAAAATATCTCCAGTCCTTTATTGCCTTTTCCCTTTTCCTGTTTTCTGCTCAAGCCCTTGAGTGCATCACTGCCAAGTGCAGCAGCTGAGCCGGCTGAGGCTGCCCAGCCTGCAGCACGGGAGGCTGAGAAGAGACCTGCCCACAGCACAGCTCCCTGGCAGGAGTTGTCTGAGGTCAGTGTTGGTCTCTTCTCTCCAGCAGTAACCAAGAAGCTGCACAAGTTGCCCCAGGGGAGAGTGAGGATGGCCCTGAGGAGCAATTCCTGCACTGCAGGAGTGGTCAGTCGAGGGGCACCTCCCCTGCCTGCTCTCCCCCCCAGGTACCACCTCTGCCTTTCCTGCACCCCAAGGTGAGGCACAAGCTGTGGCAGTGCCCTTGGTGTGCCCAGGAGCAGGTCTCAGGCAGAGCCTCTCTGCAGCCAGCCCTGGCAGGAGCTGTCCCCATCAGCTTCTCCCAGCTAGAAGCAGCCCCTGGCTGTGCCAATCTGCCCCGAGCTGCAGAGTGGCTCAGGGAGCAGAGCCTGAGCTGGGGAGCCCCAGCCCTGAGCAGAACTGCTTCTGCTCCAGCTCAGCCCAGGACAACTCCTTCCCAACCCCCACCTTTCTGTACTGCGTTTAGATCTGCTGGCCATGGGCTGACCTTAGCAATTACTTCTCCTTTCCTCCCCAGAAAGATAATTTAGACTCACTCTTTGCTTCATTAAATGATTATTCATGGCTAATTGAAGCAATTACACTGAACCTGTTGACCACAGCTTTAAACGTTCTCAAGCTGTGGGGTTGTGCTGGGAGTATGAAGAGGAATATTTGCAACCTCCAAAAAGGAAAAGCAACCACGACACATTTTATAGCAAGAGATCAGCCAGGCAATAATGCACTGAGAGCAAAACTCAGGACCCCTGACTTCACAGAACGGTGGGGAGGGACCCCTGCAGCTCCCCCAGCCCAGCCCTGCCCCAGCAGGGCACCCACAGCATCTGCCCAGCAGCACAGTGCCTGTGGCTCCCTCGGCTCCTGAACCCTTCAGCTGAAAACCAGCTCAGCAGAGAGCCCCCAGGCAGATGCCCAGAGCGCCCCTGGCAGCAGTGGTGTCAGCAGTGCCGGGAGGCAGCAGCTGGAGGGTGAGGCCAGCCTGGAAAGCTCTGAGCTGCACTGCCTCAGAGCTGACTCTCAGCCTGGCAGGTGGCAGCCCAGCAGGCTTCCTGCCCTGCAGGATTTGTGACACTTCACTGCCACCAAGAGCTGCAGCAGCCCTGCTGAGCTTGCTTCTCCTGGCTTCAGAGTCACCGAAGGGTAGGGCTGGGAAGAGACCCCTGCGTGGGCAGGACCACCTAGGGAAGGTCACACATCAACAGGTCTGGTCTCAGCTCTGACACCCCTCCAGGGATGGGGACACCACCACTGCCCTGGGCAGCCTGGGCCAGGCCTGGACAACCCTTCTGGGGCAGCAATTGTTCCTAACAGCCAACCTGAGCCCCTCCTGGAGAAACATGAGACCATTTCCTCTTGCCCTTTTGCCAGCAGGGACATCCCCAGCCAGAGCAGGCTGCTCACAGCTCCATCCAGCCTGCCCTGCGCTGCTGCCAGCCATGGGGCAGCTCCCAGCTCTGGGCAGCCTGGGCCAGGCTCTCCCCAGCCTCAGTGCCAAACATTTCTCCCTTCTCTCTGTGCTCAATCTGCCTCCCTGGTCCTGTCCCAGGAGGTGCTGGTGGAAGGGAGCAGAAGAGGCCAGCTGTGTGCTGGCAGCCAGGCTGAGCAGCGAGGCTGGAGAGCTGAGCAGCAGGATTAGAGGGCTGGCAGCAGCCATTGAGAGGAGATTAGGAAAGGTGTTAGGAGAGATTAGCTGGGGCTGGGATGGGAGAGAGTGATAGGGGTCAGTAGGGACATTGAGGGGCACTCAGGGACGAGACTCTCTGCACCGTGCCCCCCCCAGGCTTGGCAGAAAGGCTTTGCTGGGTGCCTGGGGAAGGGAGCTGGGTGGGCACAGCATGGAGTGACCATGGCTGATGGGCTCAGGGTGAACAGGGCTCCTGGGCTCCTGCCTCAGATGGCTTCTCCAGCCCTGGAAGTCAGCTGGTCTGGGAAGTCCTGACAGTGATGAGCACTCCCGTGGTGGACCTGAACTCCTGGGCTCTGCCCAGGAGCTGACTGTACAGACCAGGCAGGGCTGGGGAGCAGCTGAAGGAGCTGAGGGTGGTCAGTCTGAAGAAGAGGAGGCTGAGGGAGACCTCATAGCTCTCTGCAGCTCCCAGAGAGGCTGCAACCAGGTGGGGATCAGTCTCTTCTACCAAGGAACAAGCGACAGGATGAGAAGAAATGGCTTCAGGTTGCCCCAAGGGAGGTTCAGATTGGACATGAGGAACAGTTTCATTCCCTTGAGGGCCGTCCAGGCCTGGCCCAGGCTGCCCAGGGCAGTGGTGGAGTCCCCATCCCTGGGGGGTTTTATAGCCCTGGAGCTGTGGTGCTGAGGGCCATGGACTGGTGGTGCCCTGGCACTGCTGGGTTGAGGCTTGGACTCAGGAGCCCAAAGGTCTCTCCCAGCCAAAGTGACTATGTGACACAGTCTGAGGACAGTGCAGTCCCTAACGTGACCCACACGCGGCGCTGTCCTCCCCAGTCAACAGTTGGCTTCCACCCCACACCTTCTTCTTTAGTCCCTAGAGTGGTGGGGATGGGAAGGGATGTCTGGAGCCCATCCCCCTGCTCCAGCAGGAGCACCCAGGGCAGGGCACACAGCAACACATCCAGCTGGGGCTGGAAGCTCTCCAGAGCAGGAGACTCCACAGCTGCTCTGGGCAGCCTGCACCCAGCACCCTCACGACAAACAGCTTTCTCCTGCTCTTCAGCTGGCACCTCCTGGGCTCCATGTTGTGTCTCTTGCCCCTTGTCCTGTCCCCAGGGCACCACTGAGCAGAGCCTGTCCCCATCCTCACCAGTAGTGGGTGAAGTTGTGTCAGTGTTAGGGAGAACTCTTAGAACACTGAGGGCAGAGAGTTAGAAATAGGGGCAATAACAGCCAAAAGTAGAGTCAGTAATCGTTAAAATAGGCTCAATAGGTTTCGATAGTGACAACAATAGTGACAATAGGGACAACAGCAGTGACAATAGTGACAACAGCAGTGACAACAGCAACTACAACAGCGATAACAGCACCAGTAGTGACCAAACCAGCTCAAACCGTGCCAGTACCGAGGGGACCGGTTAGAACAGTGGCAGCAGTGGTCAGCCTAGAGAGAACATCTGCTAATAGCGCAATAGTGATGACAACAGCGCCGATAAGCATCGCGGCTGCCGCTGTAACGGTGCTGATAGCCACGGAAACCATCGAGACCGCACCACCAGCAGCTCCAGTTGCGTCAGGGACTGGGAGAGCTGTCGGCGCAGCGACAGCAGCGCTTAAAGCTGCAACAATTGAAGCGATGCTACGGACAATAATCGTCCAAACGGCGCCAAGAGCCGCGCTAATTACATCCCTAACCGGGACGCGAGTCGCTCCCTGCCGGCCCGGCCTGCGGTGGCGCTCGGTGGCCGCTAGGTGGCGCCATAAGACTGGCGGCGGCCCCGCAGCCGGCCCCTGGCTGGGACCCCTCCTGCGGCTGCCTGAGGTCATGAGACACCAATTAAAGCAGGGGAAAGAGCATCCCAGCTCATTAGCTGCGCACCCCCCGGCCTCTTGCAGGCATTAATTAGCCTCGGCACTTGATGGGGCTGTTTGTCTCCAGGCCTCCCTCCCGGGGATGGGGCTCTCGTAGCTTCATCAGCTGTTGCATTCAGAGAGGAGAAACCCCAGCATTCCAGCATCCCAGTATCCAGTGTCCCAGCATTCCAACCCCAGCATCCCAGCAAGGTGTGGTGGGTGCTCCCAGAGCTGCTCCAGGCCCCTCAGCAGCTCTGCAGCCTGCACTGGGCTCTCCCCAGCACTTCCCTGGCTTCAGTACTGCAGATGTGGCCTGGCCAGGGCAGAGCACAGGCACAGGAGAACCTCCCTTGCTGGCCACACTCTTCTTCATGCCCGCAGAGTTACACCCAGCAGGACAATCAGGACTGATTCCACTTTACTCTTTTGCCAGGGAATAACCTTAGCAGAAGGTTCCAGCTGATGGCAGCTCCCTGCTTTCAAAGGGTGGGAGAAACAAATCTGCCACAGAGAGGTTTGCCCCAAGAAGGAGCTGCCAGGTTAAAGAGCTTACAGCTCCCAGCCCCTGCCTGGCCTGCTCTCTGTAATTTAATAGTGCTGACTTCATTAAGAGGATGACATTGACACTGAGATGAATCATCCCGAGGTGGGGGAGGGACCAGCACAGAGGAAATCACAGCATCACCGACTCCCGGCAGGGAAGGCAGCTCTGCAGCTCCCCCAGCCCAGCCCTGCCCCAGCAGGGCACCCACAGCAGCTGCCCAGCAGCACAGTGCCCAGCTGGGGCTGGAAGCTCTCCACACAAGCAGACTGCACAACCTCTCTGGGCAGCCTGCTCCAGCCCTCCAGCACCCTCACACCAAACAACTTTCTCCTGCTCTTCAGCTGCCACCTCCTGGCTTCCACTGTGTGCCCCTTGGCCTGTCTCTGAGCACTACCTCACTCAGATAAACCACTTGCTTCCACCCAGGCACCACCAGCTCCTAAAGGGCTCCTCACTGCTGTCCCTCCAGGCTGTAGGTCACACAGGTCCTGGAGATAGATGTCACCTGCTTGGGTCACTGTAACAGTACAGGTGGGGAGACACTGGAGCTGGCTGCCCAGGGAGGCTGTGGATGTGCCCTTCCTGGAGGCTGGATGAGGCCCTGAGCAGCCGGGGCTGGTGGCAGGGGGCTGGCACTGGATGATCTTTGAGGTCACTTCCAACCCAACCCATTCTATGAACCTCTGGATCATGGGGTGAAGATAGGCTGGGTTTGAGGACACCAAACCGTGGAAGCTGTCCCTGCCTGCAGGCTCTGAGAGCAGCTTCTGGAGAAGCAGCAGTGCTTGGGGGAGCTTGGGTGGCCCAGGAGCACCTGAGCCTGCAGCTTTTCTTGCTGTGTCTGTGTTGCCCACGGGTGCAGGAAGGGATTAGCTGTTCAGTGCCCATGGTGCTCTTGGCTGGCAGGTTGCACCTGATGATCTTAGAGGTCTCTTCCATGATTATGTATTTGAAAGGGGGTGGGGGTGGGGGGAGAAGAGAATGAAGCTGTTGGGTTGTGATGGCTGCCAGCAGGCAAAATAGATTCTAACCTCCTTCTTATCAGGGCAGCTGGAGTTACATAAGCTGCTTTTTAGCAGGGAAAAAAGGGTTTCAGGGCAGCCAGGATTTAATATCCAACATAAACAGCACTTCAGGGGGCAGCTTGCAGGAGACTGGGAGAGGCTCCAGCAGCTCCTGCAACTCCAGGATCCTAAGGGGAAGAGGCTCCAGCAGCTCCTGCAACTCCAGGATCCTAAGGGGAAGAGGCTCCAGCAGCTGCTGCAATCCTTCTGTACACAGTGCAGGGAGAGGGCAGCCTGTGCAGGAAAGAAAAGCTGGAATCAGGGAGCTGAGCATTTTTTTCCCTAAGTGAAGGCCAAATGTAGGCTCAGGGCTGCAGGGACAGAGTCAAACCAACCCAGTCTGTGAATGTCTGGTGAGCATCCCTCATGACGATCCTGCTACAGGCAACGGGCAGGGAGGAAAACCCAACATGGAACACCACAACAGCAACACAGCACAGAACCAGAGCTGCTGAGGGTGGCCTTGAGGTCCTCTGAGGTCACCAAGCCCAACCACTCAGCTGAACCTCTGCGTCCCACCAGTGCTGCAAAGCCACCACCACCAAGCCATGGCCCTCAGCACCACAGCCACAGCTTTTAAACGCCGACGGGGGTGGGGACTCCACTGCCCTGGGCAGCCTGGGCCAGGCTGTGAGAACCCTTTCTGTGCGGAAATCTTCCCTCATATCCACCCTGAACCTCCCCTGGCACAACTGGAGGCCATTTGCTCTTGTCCTCTCACTTGCTGCATGTGAGAATAGCCCAAGCCCAGCTGGCTGCAGCCTCCTCTCAGGGAGCTGCAGACAGCAGTGAGGTCTCCCTCAGCCTCCTCTTCCCCACGCTGCACCCCTCCAACTGCCTCAGTGGCTCCTCCTCAGCCCTGTCCTCCAGCCCCTGCCCCAGCTTTGGTTGCTCTCCTTTGGCCACGCCGCAGCTCCTCAGTGTCCTGACTCAAGCCCAAGTGTCCTTGGCTCCTGGTGAAGAAGAAGCCACAGCACAAGAGGAGGTGCAGCTCCACAGAGGAGCCCCTCAAGCCCAGACTCAGGAGGAACTGTCGTGGTTTCAGTTCTAAATCCAGTAAGATCATGTAAGTCGATCCAAGCAGGAGTCACTGGAGGAGAAGTCATTGAAGAAGAAAAGCTGCTTATGGTAATTAACTGAGGCAAAGCTGCCTGGCAGACAGGGACAGAGCACAGCTCCAATCTGTGGCTGTTCTTGGGTGTTCCCAGGGCACCCAAACACAGCTGCTGGCTGAGCTCATCTGGGGGAGAAAAGAAGCTGTTGGTTGTGTTGGCTTCCACCTAAGCATCAGGAGAAAGTTGTTTGGTGTGAGGGTGCTGGAGCCCTCACCTTGGGTATCCTGGGGTGGTATTTAAAACACAATCCTGATCCCTGTGCTCCTGAACCCAGTTCCAGAACCCAACTCCTGAATCCAGTTCCCACCTGCCATGCAGTCGAGGCTGGGACTTGCCCAGTGCCTGCCCCCAGCAGGAATGCAACGGTGCCATCAGGCATGAGTTCCACGCTGGTTTGTGTATCTGTGTCTCTGTTCCATGCCATTGTCCTTCCTTCCATCCCAGCTGGTTGAGTTTCCTTCCCACCATATCAGTCTCTCTCCCTTCCCTTTCTCTTCCCTCTGGGAAGCAGAGGGGTTCAGGGAGCTGGGGGTGTGCGGTGTGGGGAAGAGAAGGCTGAGGGAGACCTCATTGCTGTCTGCAGCTCCCTGAGAGGAGGATGGAGGCAGGTGGGGGTTGGTCTCTGCTCACATGCAGCAAGTGAGAGGACCAGAGGAAACAGCCTCAGGTTGTGCCAAGGGAGGTTCAGGACGGATATGAGGAAAACGCTCTGCACAGAAAGGGCTCTCACAGCCTGGCACAGGCCGCCCAGGGGGGTGGCTGAATGCCCACCCCTGGAGGTGCTCCCAAGAGGCAGTGCCGTGGTGCTGGGGGCCATGGCTCGGCACCAGCCATGGTTCAGCCGGAGATGGGTCGGTCTGGGTGAGCTTCAAGCTCTTCCCAGCCCAAACCATTCTGTGGCTCTCTGCCCGAAGCCTGCGGCTCAGCGGAGCCGTCCGAGCCCCCCCAGGCAGCGGAGCGGCAATTCCTCTCCCTGCCAGCCCCGGCGAGCTCAGACGCTGTGACCAAGCCCTCGGCGGCTGGCGCCCCTCGGCAGCGGACAGTGCACCCCCGCCAGAGGGCCAGCACGGTGCCCTCAGGTAACTGGCATCAACTGAGCACCCTCCCCGCTGGGCACCGTGCCCCCGGCCCCTGCGGCTGCGGGCGGCGGCGGCGCTGGCAGCGGTGGGGGCTGGGGTGGTGGTGTCCGCCCAGGTCCCCTCCCCGCCCCGCCGCAGTCTGGAGGGAGGGACCGCGGCCGCCTCCGCCGCCGTGCGGAGCCGGGCCGGGCGCTGGCTGGGCCGGGCGGGGCCAGCTGGAGCTCACCGGGGTGCGGAGCCGAGCGGGGCTGGGGCCGAGCGGAGCTCACCGGGGTGCGGAGCCGAGCGGGGCTGGGGCCGAGCGGAGCTCACCGGGGTGCGGAGCCGCGCAACACCGGAGCGAAGTGGAGCTTATTGGGGTGCTGAGCCTTGCTGAACTGGAGCTGATCGGGGTGCTGAGCCGTGCTGAACCGTGCGGAACTAGAGCTGATGGAGGTGCTGAGCTGTGCGGCGCCAGAACTCACTTAATTAAGGATTCAAGAGCAGCCTGAGGTGCTGAGCTCTGCTGAGCCGCACAGGGTCGGAGCTGACTGGGAGCAGAGCTGTGCTGTACTGGAGCTGACTGGGAGCAGAGCTGTGCTGTACTGGAGCTGACTGGGAGCAGAGCTGTGCTGTACTGGAGCTGACTGGGAGCTGAGCTGTGCTGTACTGGAGCTGACTGGGAGCAGAGCTGTGCTGTACTGGAGCTGACTGGGAGCTGAGCTGTGCTGTACTGGAGCTGACTGGGAGCTGAGCTGTGCTGTACTGGAGCTGACTGGGAGCTGAGCTGTGCTGTACTGGAGCTGACTGGGGAGCTGAGCTGTGCTGTACTGGAGCTGACTGGGGAGCTGAGCTGTGCTGTACTGGAGCTGACTGGGAGCTGAGCTGTGCTGTACTGGAGCTGACTGGGGAGCTGAGCTGTGCTGTACTGGAGCTGACTGGGGAACTGAGCCATGCAGGGCTGTATCTCTCTTAGGTGCTGAGCCACACCAAACTGTGCTCAGCCTTGTGGCACTGGAGCTGACTCAGGAGCTGAACTGGAGCTTACTGGGGAGCTGAGCCATCCTGGATTGGAGCTTACTGGGGAGCTGAGCCATCCTGGACTGGAGCTTGCTAGGGAACTAAGCCATCATGAACTGGAGCTTACTGGGGAGCTGAGCCATCCTGAACTGGAGCTAATTGAGGAGCTGAACCGTCCTGAACTGGGGCTTACTGGGAAACTAAGCCATCGTGAACTGGAGCTTACTGGGAAACTAAGCCATCCTGAACTGGAGCTGATTGAGGAGCTGAGCCATCGTGAACTGGAGCTTACTGGGAAACTAAGCCATCCTGAACTGGAGCTGATTGAGGAGCTGAGCCATCCTGAACTGGAGCTTACTGGGAAACTAAGCCATCGTGAACTGGAGCTTACTGGGGAGCTAAGCCATCCTGAACTGGAGCTGATCGAGGAGCTGAGCCATCGTGAACTGGAGCTTGCTGGGGAGCTGAGCCATCCTGAACTGGAGCTGACTGAGGAGCTGAGCCATCCTGAGGCGGAGCTTGCTGGGGAGCTGAGCCCTGCCGAGCCCTGCTGAGCCGGAGCTGCCTGGGCGCTGGCAGGAGCTGCCCGCGGTGCGGCGCTGAGCCAGCCGGAGCCGTGCGCGGTGCTGCTCCAGGAGCTGAGGCGCAGCCCCGCAGGCAGTACCATGGTGTTCGCTCCGGGTAAGGACATACCCTGCCCTTGGGGACAGCAGTAGGAAGGTTCCCATCATGTCAGGGAGCTGCCCCGGGGCGCTGGGAGGGCATGGGGGGTGCGGAATGGCCAGCCTGGAGCTGGCACCGAGCAGGGACAAGGAGGCTAAGGAGGAGGTGACTGAGTTGAGGCTGTTTAGCCACGGAGCTGGGGGTTAGGAAGGTCACCTCTGTGCTCAGGAGGCTTCCACACAGGCATGCACTTGTCAGGCTGTGTGGAGGGCTCAGGGGCAAGGGACACAAACATCAGCAGGTCCATCTAAAAGGGAGGAGGAACTCCTTTAACCCGAGGATGCTGGAGCAGGCTGCCCAGAGGGGTGCTGCAGTCTGCACCTCTGGAGAGCTTCCGAACCTGCCTGGCCTTTGTGACCCTGGGCCAGCTCGGGCCAGCACCAGGCTTGGCAGGCAGAGCAGGGCTGGACCTGAAGAGCTTCAAGGTCTTTTCCAGCTGACACTGCTCTGTGATTCTATGTCTGACCTGAAGTGCTTCGATACTACTTCGGTTTGGTTCATTTAAGTTAAGTTTATTTGGGTTTATTTTGCTTTAGTTTGGTTTGGTTTATTTTCCTCACTCTTTCATTTATTTATTATTTATATTATTCTCTTCTTTATTATCCTTTTTAGTACCCTTTGGAGACGCCATGGACTGACCTTCAGCTTCCCCTCCACCCCAAAGCGTTCAGTGATTCTGTAGGTTGTGTCTGCAGCACAGTCCCTGGGGAGCAAAGGAATAAACCCTCCCTGTGCTGCCCTTTGCAGCAGGTGCACTGCATTGAGCTGGCAGGGCTGGGCTCAGCTCACTGCTGCCTGTGACAGAACAGCAACAGAATGTGGAGGGACAAACTTTGAAGGTCACTGTCACCCCTTCCCCTGGGCAGCCACTGTCACCTCTTCTCCTGGCAGCCGCAGTCTGTCTCCCCTGCTCACCAGGTGGAGCCTGGCAGGTTGTTACTGACTGTCACTGACTACCACCCCCTGCCCCTCAGTCACTGACAGCTCCTTCAGCACAGGACACCTGGCAGTGCTTGAGGGCAGAGCTGCTGTGGATGGCACTGCCTGTGAGGGCAGAGCTGCTGTGGCTGCTGGCCTGGACAAGCTCCCAGCCAGGGCAGTCCAACCTTGTTTCTTCAGGCTCCCCACACCACCTGTAACTGTCATCAGAATCACAGAACCAGGGACCAGGGTGGGTTCAAAAGGACTTCTCAAGCTCCTCCAGTCCAAGCCCCTGCAGGCAGCAGGGACATCCCCATCCAGAGCAGGCTGCTCACAGCCCCAGCCAGCCTGCCCTGCACTGGTGCCAGCCATGGGGCAGGTCCCAGCTCTCTGGGCAGCCTGGGCCAGGCTCTCTCCACCCTCAGTGCCAAACAATTCTCCCTTCTCTCCACCCTGAGTTTCCCTCTTCTAGCTCAAACTAGCACCCCTGGTCCCGTCACAACAGCCCCTAAGAAGAGGTCTGTCCCAGCTCAGCCCTTCAAGCACTGCCTGGCCACCAGAAGGTCTCTATACACCTGGCCCCAGCCTCTTGACCCCCCAGCTCCTTCAGCTCTGGCTGAGCATTGCTGAGGTCCTCTCTGGGGCTGCTCCTGTGCAGGCTCTCAGACCCAGAGCTCTCAGCCTGTGCTGCTCCCAGAGCTGCTCCAGGCCCCTCAGCAGCTCTGCAGCCTGCCCTGGGCTCTCCCCAGCAGTTCCCAGTTCATTTTGAGCTGGGCAGCTCAGAACTGGCCTCAGCAGCCCAGATGTGGCTTCACTAGGGCTCTGAAGCCCCTCCAGGAGTGGGGACTCCACCACTGCCCTGGGCAGGCTGGGCCAGGGCTTGACAACCCTCCAGGGGAAGAAATTGTTCCTCATAGCCAACCTAACCTTCCCCTGGGGGCATCCTGAGGCCATTTGCTCTTACTGATTGTTACTGTGGAGAAGAGGCCCACACCTACCCTGCTCCAGCCTCCTTCAGGGAGCTGCAGAGAGCAAGAAGGAGCTGCCTGACCTCAGGCATCCTCTTCAGCCCATCCTATCTCCTCCTCCTCCTCCTCCTCCTCCTCCTCCTCCTCCTCCTCCTCCTCCTCCTCCTCCTCCTCCTCCTCCTCCTCCTCCTCCTCCTCCTCCTCCTCCTCCTCCTCCTCCTCCTCCTCCTCCTCCTCCACTAGCAGCTTCCCAAGGTCAGGAACTCCTCCCCAGCACTCCATGGGTTTGTTTCGGTTTGTTTGGTCGCTTTCCGTCCTGTTTTCCTGCCTCTGAGGTGTCTCCTCAGCTGCCTCTCTGTGTGGTTTGCTCGTGGCAGGTGAGAAGCCGGGGCTGGAGCAGGAGGAGGTGCGGCTGCAGAACGCCAGCAAGCAGATCGTGCAGACTGCCATCCTGCGGGCACTGCAGCAAGTCTCCCGGGAGAGCCAGCAGAAGGGGGCACACCTCCACCTGGAGAGAGGAAAGCTAACCAAGAAGCATGAGAAGAAGTAAGGGAGAGGGTTGGAGATGTTCTTTGTTTGCAGTGGTCCCAAGCCTTCTCCTGAGCCTCCAGCTGTATCCTAGCGCAGCGCTGTGAAGCAAACCAGAGTATAACCACACCTAGAGACAAGGTAGAGCTGCAGTAGTCCTCAGAGGAGAAGTCTGAAGTGCATTAGATGACCAAGCCCATGTTTATGCAGTGCCTCTTGACCAAAGCAACTAACCAGAGCTAGAAAGCCACTAACTAGTGCTACAAACCTCACTGAGCAGAGCTAGAAAGCCACTAACCAGAGCTGCAAACCTCACTGAGCAGAGCTAGAAAGCCACTAACCAGAGCTGCAAACCTCACTGAGCAGAGCTAGAAAGCCACTAACCAGAGCTGCAAACCTCACTGAGCAGAGCTAGAAAGCCACTAACCAGAGCTGCAAACCTCACTGAGCAGAGCTAGAAAGCCACTAACCAGAGCTAGAAAGCCACTAACTAGTGCTACAAACCTCACTGAGCAGAGCTAGAAAGCCACTAACCAGAGCCAGCCCCCAGGCAGAGCCAGCCCCAGGCAGAGCCAGCCCCCAGGCAGAGCCAGCCCCAGGCAGAGCCAGCCCCCGGCAGCGCTGGGCGGTCGCGGGGGCCGCCGCCAGCCCTGGGCGCTGTGTCCCGGCGGAGCTGCCCGGGAGGCGCCGGCGCGGGCGGGGCTGGCTCCCGGCGGCGGCAGGGGACAGCCTCGGGCTGTGCCGGGACAGCCTCGGGCCGCACTCGGAGCTCCTCTTCCCTACGGCGCCCGGGGGGGGCGGCGGCGCTGTCCCTGGAGCCACCCGAGAAAGCTCTGCGGGTGGTGCCGAGGGACATGGGCGGCAGTGGCGGCACTGTGAGAGGCTGGGCTCGACCCCAGAGCCCTCCCGAGCATGTCAGAGGCCTCCTGATGGCCGCAAAGGTCTCTTGGTGATCTCAGAGGCCTCCTGATGATCCTAAATGTCTCCTGGTGGCCTCAAAGGCCTCCTGATGACCTCAAAGGCCTCCTGGTGATCTCAGAGGTCTCCTGATGGCCTCAAAGGCCTCCTGATGATGTCAGAGGTCTCCTGATGACCTCAAAGGTCTCCTGGTGGCCTCAAAGGTCTCCTGGTGGCCTCAAAGGCCTCCTGATGATCTCAAAGGCCTCCTGATGATCCTAAATGTCTCCTGATGATCCCAAATGTCTCCTGATGGCCTCAAAGGTCTCTTCCAGCCTCGACCCTCCTGCGGTTCTGCGGCTCCCTGCTGTTGTGGCTCTGTGACTCCCTGGTGCGGTGAAATGGCAGCAGAAAGGGGTCTGGTTAAGCTCCATGACCCAGCTGAGTGCTTTGTCTTGGGTGGGAGGCTGTGAGGTGGGGCTGTGGGCACAGAGCTCTGCTCTGCGGAGGCCCAAAGGAGCGCTGCAGCCTGAGCCTCCTTCCTGAAGCGCTCCTGCAGAGTGGGCCTCAACTCTTCCTTCCTCAGCCTCAGCCATTCCTGTCCATTTCCCTGCCACGGGAGGAAGAGGAGCAGAGGTGCTGGCATGCAGCTCTCCCTGCAGCTCTGGGGGGGTCTTTACTTCCCAGGAAGTGAAGAAAAGTGGCTTAAAAGAGACAATAAACGACACAAGCTGAGAGTGGAGTGAATGAGTGTCCTGGAGCATGGGAACGCACTGCGAGTGAGCTGGCGCCCAGGTGGTGGCCAGGAGCGGAGCAGCCCTTGCACCTGGCACACAGCTTCAGCTGAAACAGCGCTGCTTGGAGCTGCTAATGCAGAATTCCAGAAGCCCAGGCTGGTGCAGGCTGGAAGGCATCTCCAGAGGAGCAGCTCAGGGAATTGCAGAACCAGAGGGAGCAGTTAACTGCTGCTGAAAATGGCCACAGGTGCTTCCAGAGCCTCTGGTTTGTGCCATGGGGAGGCACAGCTTGTGATGGCCACGGCCAGGGACCGGCCCTGGCACAGCCACACCTGGGGTTAGGGCTTCAGTCTGGGGGCACTCACTCCAGAGAGGGCAGGGAGGGGATGGAGAGAGTTCAGAGAAGGGCTGCAAAGCTGGGGAAGACATGGGGCCATTTAGCCTGCACAGGAGCAGCCCCAGAGGGGACCTCAGCAATGCTCAGCCAGAGCTGAAGGAGCTGTGGGGGGCAAGAGGCTGGGGCCAGGCTCTGCTCACTGGTGCCCAGGGACAGGCCAAGGGGCACACAGTGGAAGCCAGGAGGTGGCAGCTGAAGAGCAGGAGAAAGTTGTTTGGTGTGAGGGTGCTGGAGGGCTGGAGCAGGCTGCCCAGAGAGGTTGTGCAGTCTGCTTGTGTTGGAGAGCTTCCAGCCCCAGCTGGGCACTGTGCTGCTGGGCAGCTGCTGTGGGTGCCCTGCTGGGGCAGGGCTAGGCTGGGGGAGCTGCAGAGGTCCCTTCCCACTCCCCATGCTGGGATACTGTGCAGAGCTTTTCCATCTTCATCTATAAAGAATGAGGTGGTTGGCTGCAGAGGATTTCAAACCCAGGCAGACCCCAAGAGCCTCTTGAAGAGCTGCTGAGGTCAAGCCCATCAAGTTTCAGAGCTCTATAAATATCTCCAGGAGCAAAAAGAAGTCCAGCAGGGAGCAGGAGCCTGCAAAGCCATCAATAATGCACCAGGCACTATTTTTAGCCCCTCCATTATCTCCTGCCTCTCATCTGACAATTAAAAATCATTGCTGAGCTTTTAGGACACATCCTGAACCAAATTTGTCCCTGGCAGCCCTCCCATCTGCTCTGGAATGAAGGAGGTTAGAACTGGGTTAGTTCTAGGTGGGGATGAATGATGGAGGAGCTGCTGGCATGGAGGTGGCAATGAAACCTGCACCTCTCTGGCTGCCTGGGCAGCAAACTGGGAGATGTTTGGAAAGGAGGAAAATTCTTCTACAAGCCTTGAGGTTTTAGGCAGAATGATCCAGTTCTGTACCAAAATGAAGGGGCAGTGTTGGGCTGCTGGACAGGAGCAGGCTCTGCAGAGGGGCCCGGGCTGGATCCATGGGGCAAAGCCATGGGATGAGATTCAACAAGGCCAACAGCTGAGTCCTGCCCTTGGGTCACAACAGCCCCAGGAGAGCTCCAGGTTGGGGGCAGAGTGGCTGGGAAGTGCCCAGTGGAAAAGAACCTGGGGGTGCTGGGTGACATCAACTGGAGATGAGCCAGGCTGTGCCCAGGGGGCCAAGAAGGGCACCAGCAGCCTGGCCTGGAGCAGCAATGCTGTGGGCAGCAGGAGCTGGGCAGGGATTGTGCCCCTGAACTGGGCACTGCTGAGACCGCACCTGGAGTGTTTGGGTCAGTTTGGGGCCCTCACTGCCAGAAGGACACTGAGGGGCTGGAGCAGGGCCAGAGAAGGGCAACAGAGCTGGGGCAGGGTCTGGAGAACAGGGCTGGGGAGGAGCAGCTTAGGGGGCTGGGGGTGGTGGTGTACAGTGTGGAGAAGAGGAGGCTGAGGGAGGTCTCTCTGCTGTCTGCAGCTCCCTGAGAGGAGGCTGCAGCCAGCTGGAGTTGGGCTCTGCTGCCAGGCAGCCAGCAGCAGAAGAAGGGGACACAGCCTCAAGCTGTGCCAGGGCAGGTCCAGGCTGGCTGTTAGGAGGAAGCTGTTGGCAGAGAGAGTGATTGGCATTGGAATGGGCTGCCCAGGGAGGTGGTGGAGTCTCTGTGCCTGCAGGTGTTGGAGCCAAGCCTGGCTGGGGCACTGAGTGCCATGGTCTGGTTGGTTGGGCAGGGCTGGGTGAGAGATTGGGCTGGATGAGCTCGGAGCTCTCTGCCAACCTGCCCGATTCTATGAGTCTATGATCAGTTTTTGTCTCTTCCCCCAGCCAAAACCATTTTCTGACTTTTGAGTTTCTCCTCTGAGAAAAAGGTGGAGACAATTTTAGGAAAAGAAACCAGAGCAAGACTAATATATTTAGAAAAGAAATAGGGATGCAGATCCCACCTGGGACCTACTCATCTTTATAGCCATGAGCACATCCAGCCAGACATTTTAACAATGACCATTCATCATCATCATCATCATCATCATCATCATCATCAACGTTCCTCCAATAAAAATGCAATGAGTAAAAACATCCTCTGATGTTGCACAGGTACATACAAAACAAGCCCAAAGTTCATCACCAATGCAGAGTCTGCTTCCCAAGCTGACAGGACTGAAGGTAAAACCCAAGCCACACACTTCTAAAAAAATATATTGGGGGAAGGCTCCAAAGTTCCCAATTCTCCTAAAACATTACACTCCAGGGGGGTAATTTCCTTGCATTGATTATTTACAGCCCCACCCCCTCGAGCTTCCCAAATCAGGACTGGGATGCTGGGAGGTAACTCTTTAAAAAGGAGGAGGAGGTGATGAAAACAAAGCTGCAAACAAAAAAAAAAAGGCAGAAAGAAAGAAAGGCAGAAAGAAAGAAAGAAAGAAAGAAAGAAAGAAAGGCAGAAAGAAAGAAAGGCAGAAAGAAAGAAAGGCAGAAAGAAAGGCAGAAAGAAGGGCAGAAAGAAGGGCAGAAAGAAGGGCAGAAAGAAAGGCAGAAAGAAAGGCAGAAAGGCAGAAAGAAAGGCAGAAAGGCAGAAAGGCAGAAAGCAAGCAAGCAAGCAAAACAAACTGGAACAAAACACAACTCCCCAAGGAGCAAAGTTCCATAGAACAGTGCCAGAAATCCACTCTGTTTCCACAGCTCTGGAGAGAAGCAAGATGGGACCCAGCAGGTGGTAACTCTGAAGTGTGTAGAGGGCAGAGCAGCACCCAGGCAGCTGCCCCAGCCCCTGGGGTTTCAGCCCATTCCAACGTCCACCGCAGTGCTGACACTGGCTGTGGCATCTCCAGAGTGCAAGTCCCTTGGGATCACATTCCCAGCACTTTGGTGTCTCCTCCTCTTGAATCCAGGCAGCAGAGTTGCAATGCACAGAGCCCCTTGCTGACTAAGTTAGATGAGCAGCATCTACCCCAGCTCCACAACCCAGGCAGCACAGAACTCAGTGTGGATTCGTTACCTCAAAGCCCCCCAATGAAGGCTCCCTCTTGCTGCCTACAGGTGGTGCTCAGCAGAAAGAAGCTTTGCAACTGGAAGGGCACCCAAGAGCTGTTGTGCCAAGCCATGAGCCACCACCCAGGCAGGTGACAGCTCCTGGCTGTACTCTGCAGCTGACACCCCAGAGTGGGACAACTCTCCCTGGTCAACTCTCCACTTTGTGGCTGTTCGTGGCCAACTCTCTGCAAGCCACTTTGTGGCCGACTCCCTGTAGCCAACAATCTGTGGCCAACTCTCTGCAATCCACTCCTCTGGGGCAGCTCTATCCTGGTCTCTCACAGCAGGCAGAGGTGGCAGCACCAAGCCCATTCCTGCCACACCTTGGGTCATTCTCTTTGCTTCTGGGAGGTGGTGGTGGTGGTGTTGGAACCGAGGGACTCTGAGGCATGGCACCCCAGCACCCTCCTCAGACCTCGACCACTCAGCTTTTGCAGCAAACCCCTGCAGAGGCTGTCCCTGCCCACCCTGCTGGCCAGCTGAAGGGTTAGGTTTTGCAGCTGAGTTTGCTTCAGGGGATTTGATCCCAGCCCTGCCTTTATCCTGTGGTTGATTTCATTATCACTTCACTGCCGAGTCACCCAAGCCAAGGGCAGAGCGAAGTGCACAGCTCTGCTGGCTGGGCAGGATGAAGGTGTGTGCTCAGCTGCCCAGCACGGGGTACAAACTGTGGGGCTCAGCAGTTTTTACACTTCTATTCCCCTATGAGTAAAATTTTCCTTGCAGGACCCACACTGCTTGGCAGCTGGTTGGAGAGGTCTACCTCTCCACCTGCACCGCTGGCTGCTGCCAGGCGCTCAGGGCTCCCCACGGTTGCACACAGGGCCCAGGCTGATGCTGAAGGCTGCTGTGCAGCTCACCATGTCCTCGGTTCGAGCTGGCCACGTAGAGGTGTCCCACAAAGAGCTGGCTGCAGAGGGCTGACCATGAGGAGCTGTCCCAGAGCTCTTTTTGCTTCGCTGTGGCGTAAAAAGCTTTAACTGCTCTGGGGTCAGAATAAGGATCCTGCTCCCTTCTCCATGCTCTGTCCCATCTCCAGGAGATGGTCTAGGAGTGTACATGGAAGCAAACCTGGCAGATTCTTTTCCCCCCACAAAGGACTGGTGAAGGCCACAAGCCCCACTGGCCAGGACCTCTGCCAATAATGCATCATTACTTGTTCAGGATGAAGCTTTGTGCAGCCTGCTCTAGTGGAAGGTGTCCCTGCCCATGGCAGGGGGTTGGAACTGGACAGCCTCGAAGGTCCCTTCCAACCCAACCCATTCTATGAATTTCATTACATGTGTCACCTTGATTAAAATCAGAGGATGTCTGAGGGTTCAAACCAACTTCATTTTGATCACTCACCCCCCTTGCACGCAGGAAGAAACTCTTCTCCATCATGGTGAAGAGACCCTGGCACAGGCTGCCCAGGGAGGCTGTGGATGTCCCCTCCCTGGAGCTGTTCAAGACCCAGTTGGACGAGGTCTGAGCAACCTGTGCTGGTGGGAGGTGTCCCTGCCCATGGCAGGAGCTGGAGCTGGCTGAGCTTTGAGGTCCCTTCCAACCCTACCCATTCTGTGATTCATTCTCTAAGCTGCTTCAGCTCTATGTGGGGCAGAGGAAACTTACTGCAGCCCCAAGCTGAGAAGGAACCAAAGCCACCTCTGACCCACCCCACTCCAGCACCCAGCTGTACCAACCTCTAGCACCTACCCCAAGTGACAAGTGAAGGAATGTCAAAGCTGAAGCAGCTGACAAAAACTGGTGTCTAAAGCAGCTTCAGAGTTCCAGCCACCACCTTTCCAGTCCTGCTCTCCTCCCAGATGCTGGTGCTGCAGCACCCATTTTGGAGCCTCCACACCAGCCGCAGCATTCCACCCTGGCTTATCCCAAACCCACTCACCTGGGGTGCAGCCCCTGTTTTACAGAGCTCACCCACGCCCTCAAAGGACAAATCAGGTTTTGGCAACGTCAACACTGCTCAGGACAACACAGCTAGCTCAGCTCCAAGGAGCTCTGGAGGCTCTGGCAGCACCTAAGCCAAGCAGCACAGCGGGTTCCAGGTGATAGCCAGGTCCTCCTCCGACAGCTCTGCCTGAAAGGAAGAGTTTGCAGTCCAAGCATCTCCCAACTGATTCTGTGTCCCACTTTACTTCTCTACACCACTGCTGATGAAGTTCCTGCTGTCCTCCCGGGGCAGTTCCTGCTTTTTAACTACAAGCTATGGTTTCCAGCTGCTGCTCTGCCTCGGCAGCCATAGCTGCCGCCTGCAACTGTTCTGTCTCGCTCTGGATGGAGTTGGCGGCGGTCACCTGCTTCCTCTCGCTGTGCATATTGTTCTCGTGCCTCTTCAGGTCCGAGGCCTTGGCGAAAGCCTTGGTGCAGGAGCTGCAGACGAAAGGCTTCTCCCCTCGGTGTCTCCTCTCGTGGTCTTTGAGGTGGGACTTGTGCTTGAAGGCTTTGTCGCACATGTGGCAGGCGAAGGGCCGCTCGTTGCTGTGGACCCTCTCGTGCTTTTTGAGGTCGGGGGCGCGGATGAAGGACTTGCCGCACACCTCGCAGCTGTAGGGCTTGTAGCCCGTGTGGATCTTCAGGTGCTCCTTGAGGTGAGCCTGGGTGGTGAAGCCCTTGGTGCACATCTCGCAGACGAAAGGCCTGTCGGCGGTGTGCAGCTTCTCGTGCTTCCGCAGCCGCGCCTCATCCGAGAAGCTCTTGCCGCAGGCCTGGCACGCGATGTGCTCCCGGTGGCCGTACAGCAGGTACTCGAACTTCATGTCCCCGGCCGCCGTGGTCCAGCCCGGGGTCTGCTCATCCTTCACTTCGTTTATGCCGTCGTTGAAGGTCAAAGCCTGAGGGGTCTGAGCCCCCAAGTCCTTGGACTCGGTTGTTTCCATGGGCTCCACCTCCTGGCCGTAGCAGTTGACTTTGCGCACCTCCTCGCTGCCCAGCTCCTTGAGAATGGCCTCCTGCACCCGCAGGGTGGTGGTCGGGGACTTGCCGTCCTCCTGGCTCGGGGGAGTCCCTTCCACCGTCACGTCCGAGGGGCTGTCGTCGTGGTCGCCGATCTCCTCCACCTCGTCGTCCTGGGCATCGTTGGGCTCGCCCATGGGCCGGTTGATCTTCAGGCAGTACTTGCTTTTGGCCTGGGGGTTCTCCTCGGGGCTCGACACGTCGCGCTTCTGGGAGCAGAGCTTGTCCAGGAACCGAATGCCCAGGATCTGCCCCGAGGACATCATCAGGTTGACGTCCTCTTTCTTCACGGAGATCTTGGCGGTGTACATGTAGTTGAGGACCTCCTCGAAGATGTCGGAGCGCAGGAAGTCTATCTCGATGACCGAGGAGCTGTCCACCTCCAGCTTCTTGAAGAGCTTCTTGAAGTAGGTGCTGCAGGCAGCCAGCACGCAGCGGTGGGCTCGGAACTTGACATCCTCCACCACGATGGCGATGTCGCAGAACTCCCCCTCCAGACGCTGCTCGTTGAGCGTCTTCAGGAAGACGGTCTTGTGGTCGTCGTCATTGTACTTGATGGTTTCAGACATGCTGAGGAAAAACTCCTGGCAAAGGGCAGAAGAGCAGCTTAGAACACGGCTGAAGCCACTGAACCCAGCAGCTGATGGCATCTGCGTACCCAAACAGTAACCAAACCCTTCTCTGTGATTCATACCCGGGCTAGGGGAGGTCTCAAGGATGAGTCCAGGGCTGGAGCAGCTCTGCTGTGAGCACAGGCTGAGGGAGCTGGGGGGGTGCAGCCTGCAGAGGAGAAGGCTCCAGGGGCACCTCAGAGCTGCTGCCAGGGCCTGAAGGGAGCCTGCAGGAAGGCTGCAGAGGGACCTGTGCTGGGGGGGCCTGAGCCAGGCCAAGGGCAATGGTTTGGAGCTGAGGCAGAAGTTTATGAGTGTGAGGGTGGTGAGAGCCTGGCACAGGCTGCCCAGGGAGGCTGTGGCTGCCTCCCGCCTGGGGGGGTTCAAGGCCAAGTCTCCTCATGGTCAGATGGAGCCTCCTGTGTTCCACTTTGTGCCCCTTGGCCTGTCCCTGGGCACCACTGAGCAGAGCCTGGCCCCAGTCTCTTGCCCCCCACAGCTCCTTCAACTCTTGCTGAGCATTGCTGAAGTCCCCTCTGGGGCTGCTCCCATGCAGGCTCTCAGCCCCAGGGCTCTCAGCCTGTGCTGCTCACAGAGCTGCTCCAGGCCCCTCAGCAGCTTGCTCTGGACTCTCTCCAGTAGTTCCCTGTCCCTCTTGAACTGGGAAGCTGCTCAGAACTGGACCCAGGACTCCAGATGTGGCCTCAATAGGGTAGAGGGGGAGCAGAACCTCCCTTGCCCTGCTGGCCACACTCTTCGTCATGCACTCCAGGAGCCCAGTGTCCTTCCTGGCCAAGAGGGCACACTGTTGGCTCAGTGGAGCTGCTTTCCACCAGGGCAACCCTGTCCTGTACTGGTGCTGGGGGTTATTCTTCCCCAGGCTCAGCACCCTCCACTTGCCCATGCTGAACATCAGCAGATCAAGTCTCACTGCAACCCCAGTCAGCAACCACTCCTACAGCCAAAGGAAATGTGTCAGGCTGCACATCTGTCTCAGAGCAGACCCAAGGTCAAACCAAGCCAAGACTCACCATGAACAATGCAGGAAATGTTCTGAACAAAGGCTTCTTAAACTCTTGACAGCTGCTGAACTCTTCCCAGGGTGCAGGGTGCAGCCTGAAGGGCAAGAAGGGAAAACCATATTAAAACCCCAGCAGGGGCTTGGGAGTGGTGTGAGAAGCCAGAGCATGTTCCACCGTTCAGTTCTCCATCAGGAGCAGTTAAAGCACCCAGCTCCTCTGACTGCTTCCACAGATGACTGCACAGCCTGATCTGACAGCAGCCTTGTCACTGACCATGTGTTTCACCTCCTCTGGCTGCTTCCCTTCCCTGACTCCACTTTGCTGCTGCTTCCTCTGCAGCACAGCTAAAAGTCTGTAAAAGCTCCACAGGCATCACCAGCATTAACTCTGCAGGGCAAGAGAGTTTCTCCTCCCACTCCACTCTGCCTTGGTCAGGCCACATCTGGAGCACCGGGTCCAGTTCTGGGCTTCCCAGTTGAAAAGAGCCAGGGCAGTGCTGCAGAGAGCCCAGGCCAGGCTGCAGAGCTGCTGCGGGGCCTGGAGCAGCTCTGGGAGCAGCACAGGCTGAGAGCCCTGGGGCTGAGAGCCTGCACAGGAGCAGCCCCAGAGGGGACCTCAGCAATGCTCAGCCAGAGCTGAAGCAGCTGTGGGGGGCACGAGGCTGGGGCCAGGCTCTGCTCACTGGTGCCCAGGGACAGGCCAAGGGGCACACAGTGGAAGCCAGGAGGTGGCAGCTGAAGAGCAGGAGAAAGTTGTTTGGTGTGAGGGTGCTGGAGGGCTGGAGCAGGCTGCCCAGAGAATTGTTGTTGCAGTCTGCTTGTGTGGAGAGCTTCCAGCCCCAGCTGGGCACTGTGCTGCTGGGCAGCTGCTGTGGGTGCCCTGCTGGGGCAGGGCTGGGCGAGCTCCAGAGCTGCCTTCCAACTTCCACCCATGCTGGGAGTCTGGGAAGCCTACTAACCCATCAAAAAAGGTGATGAGTCTCTGCTGAACCCATGTGGATCCAGTGGGCAGAGCAGGTATCCCAGAGGACATGGGTGGGTGGATGCACACCCAAGCCCAGGGGATGAGCCTCCCAAAGCCAGAGACAGTGCATTTTTTATTGACCAGCAGACAGTGCATTTTTGCTGTGCTTCTGATGAGCCTTACCGGGTGAGAAGTAATTAAAGGAGAAATACCTGGGTGGAACGTGGGGTCGGTACAGAGTTGGGTGTAATAGGGGTGAGAGACCTGGGGTATGGCTCTGGAAGTGGCACATGGTGGGCACTCGGACCATGGCAGCCCTGACTGAAGCTCCCATTGCCACCAGGTTAAGTGTTCTGCAGGGTATCTGTAATTATCCAAACTGGTAGGGGTTGGAAGGGCCCTCTGGAGCTCATCCAGTCCAATCCCCCTGCTAAAGCAGGGCAGCCCCAGGGCTTTCAGCCTTTGCTCCTCAGAGAGCCTCCCTTGCCCTGCTGGCTACACTCTTCTTCATGCACGCCAGGGCACGCTGCTGGCTCCTGGGGACCTTGCTGTCCCGCAGCACCCCCAGGTCCTTCTCCTTGGAGCCGCTGCCCAGCAGGTCCTCTCTCAGCTGTGCTGCTGCAGGAGGCTGTTCCTCCCAGGGGACAGGATCCTGCATTGCCCTCGCTGAACTCCAAGAGGTCCTCTCCCGCAAGTGTGCAGCCGGTCCCGAGGTGACAGTGGCGGGGCAGCAGAGTGGCTGTGCCCGGCACTGTCCCTGCCCCGCTGGCTGTTGGCTCCGCAGCGGCTCGGGCAGTGCCAGCCATGCCTGTCCCCGTGCCCGTGCCCGCCAGCAGCCGGGCGCACTCCCGCCTCCACGCACCCGCTTGGGGTTGGCGAGGACGCGGCGGAGGCGGGTTCCCGGCGGGACGCAACCCGCCCCGACAGGAACCCGCAGCGGGTAAAACGCCGCCCGCGCTCCCGTTCCCTTCGCCAGGGGCGCCCAAGAGCAGCCGCGGCCTCTCGCCGCCGCCGGACGGGGCTGCGCGGCAGCGGTGCCCGCTCTCCTTCCATCCTCCAGCGCTTCTCCTCCGGTGGCGGCGGCTCAGGTCGCCACGTTGCCTCCGCGGCCACGCGCCCCTTTGTTGCATCCCCAGCGCGCGTGTCCGCCGCTCTTCCTCCTCCTCTTCCTCCTCCTCCTCCTCCCGCCGTGCGCGGGCGCGATGGCTCCGTGCCTCCGCCGCTCCTGCTGCTGCCACGGGCTCAAACGGCGGCGGCGGCGGCGGCAACGGACGCGCCCGCGGCGCCTCCATCACACCCGGCGCGGCAGTAGCGAGCGAGGAGAGGAGGAGGAGGCGGAGGGAGGAAGGAAGGAAAGAGGAAGGAAGCAAGGACGGGGGCGCGCGTGAGCGCGCAATGGCGGCCCCGCCGCGACCGGAGACAACGGGAAATGGGGGATGCGGGAGAGGAAAGGAGCGGGAAAGGGGAGAGGGTTGGCGCTTACCTGCCCCCGGCGCGCTCCCGCGCGCGGAGCCGTGCTTCAGCGGGAACGCGGAAGGGGGGGCGGGGGCGTGCTCGCCGGTGACCGGGGAAGGGGGCGAAGGGATTGGGGGGGAGAAGGAAAGGGGGGGGAAGGGACGCGAGTAGAAGAGGAGGGAAGGGAGGGGGAAAAGGGAGCGAGGGGAAGGGGGGGGATGTGCGGTGTGCGCGCCTCCCGCCGGCCGTTCCCCGCCGCCTCCTGCACGAGCACCCCGGTGTGCGCGCGCGCGCGCCGCGGCGGCGGAGCGGCCGGGAGGGGGGGAGGGTGTTACGTGCATGCGTGGTACGAGCCGCGGCCGCGGAGCGTGGAGCGGCCGCCGGCACTCGGGGGGAGAAAGAGAAGGAGCGCACACAGCCCCCGGCCGAAGCACATCTGCGGCTACGT